>NW_007379793.1:11521-25438 GCF_000475195.1 Diaphorina citri | reverse complement strand
AGTAAGCAAAAAAAAAAAAAAAACATTCTATTTGCATTATAAACAACAGCACCCTACAAACCGTCCGAGACCGCGCGTCTCGTCTATCTTGCCTTTTGTCGGCTTGCTACTCGCTTTCTCGCTCTCTCCGCGTGTGCCCCCTGCTTCCGATTCGACACCATCAAGCGCCGCGAGCCGCTCGCTCCCATCCCCTCCGCCACCATGTTAACCCGGGTGTTGCCGTGTGTCATACTTACATCTATGCCAACTGCTGAACCAAGTACTCTGGCGTCGTCGGGGTCGCTCGGGCCGCGAGAACTCTCCTTCATCTGTGCCGTTCATCATGGGACGTTTCTACTTCGATGCCGGCTTACAACCAATATCTGGACGAGGCCACGCTGAGCGAGATGCGTGTCGTCAAACAGATGTGAGTGTGGACGAACCTTATTTTGTTTTTGTTTTTCGTTTAGCCTCTTTTATGTGTTCTTCTTAAGGGCGCCGGGGGCCACTAAGTTAGCGTTTGAAACTCGGTTTAAATTTAACTCTCGGATTAAACAATCTGATTGGCTTAAACCGAGATTAAAACTTAAACTTAGTTTAAACTAAATTTGTGGAACCGGCCCTCACGGTCTGTTATAGTACAAGACGTTTGCCTGGGAACCTGTGAAATATGGGTTCGAATCCCTATGAAAGGATGGATGTTATTTCCTCATTTGGAGAAATTGGTCTGAGAGAAGAACCCTTTCAGACAAAAAGTGTAAATTTGAAACCACCTTTTCAGTTGCTGTTGGTGTTTTTTATAACTCTCTGAGAGAAGAACCCTTTCAGACAAAAAGTGTAAATTTGAAACCACCTTTTCAGTTGCTGTTGGTGTTTTTTATAACTCTCTTTTTTTTTGACCGTCTTACTGTTGGTCTTGGTGGCGTATTGTATAAGACGTTGTCTCTCAACAAAAGATACTTCATGCAAATACCATTTCGTAGTTTTCTTCCCCCCCCCCTTAGTAAGTACTACTTCAGTGCAGACAATCTGGTCCGAGATATCTTCCTCAGAAAGAAGATGGATCCTGAAGGCTTTCTCCCAGTCACCCTCATAACTAGCTTTTCTCATTATATGCCCTTGTGTAAAATCCTTTAATCACATATATGTATTTTGTCTTCTCTCCCTAGTGAGTACTACTTCAGTGCAGACAATCTGGTCCGAGATATCTTCCTCAGAAAGAAGATGGACCCTGAGGGCTTTCTACCGGTCACCCTCATAGCTAGCTTTTCTCGAGTCCGCTCCCTCACTACAGATATCAACAGAGTCCTGCTCGCTATTCAGAAGTCAGACAAACTCGAACTGGTTGATAATTTCAAGGTAAATATGCTTCATTGCCTTGTAAGCGCTAGGCCGCGGGTTCGATTCCCGCCCGGGGCGGATTTTATCCTGATGGAATAATGTTCGTTCTCGGAAGGGCTGGCTTTCTCCTATCCTGTCTTCCTTCTCTCTTCGATTTCGGGGTGATAAGACCATAGCAGTTACAGTTCCCTCTGTTAAACCTCTTAAAAAAAAAAACTCTTGATCTAAAAAGACCAAGCAAATTATTGAATAGTTGGAAACATTAATTTCCCACTATTTTTGGCGAAGAAAACGTAGGGTAAGGCGGAAAACACCAGAACACCGGGGTTTACCAAATCAGAATTGAGATCTAGGATTGAGCTATATTTAACACCCAGTTCAACCCAGAATTGAAGCCAACTCCGACTTTGTAAAAACGCTGTCTAAAGGTGAATCAAATTATTGTTATCGCCGATACGAACGGCAAGCAGCGGAGCGACTATTTGCCCAACAACAATCATTTGCACTCGAATAATAATAAGGTAAGAAACGGGGGGAATTACTTTCCTGCCTTGATGGTGTAGTGGTCAAGACGCTCGCCTGGTTCAATCCCAGCCGAGGCATGGAATTTTATTCTCAAATCGTTTGAGGAAGGATTGGAGTTTTAAACCCTTTGGTGTCCGAAATTTCTCAAAAACTGAGGGTAATAGGGTGGAGTGAAAACCGGAGTGGTAGGCTAGATTAGGGCAATTCTGATACACTAAATTTTCGGGGTGGATTTTGAGACACCATTTTAAAAGGTCTCAAATAAAAAGGTTTTTAATATAAACTTCTTTATTTACTAGAGGCGCATGGGCTATATATAAAATTTTAGTCGGGCCATTATCACGTGAATGATGCTGCTAACTTTCCAAGTTTATGGAACTGGTTAATGAAATAATTGAAAATTCAATGATAACTTTTAATAAGAAAAACGTCAATTTCATTGGCTTTTGATCCAGTGTTGCCAAAATATGGTCATACGTGGTGGTCCAATGGTCCATTGATAAAACTAGTTTCGTGATTCGGTGTTGATTATTTCTTCCTAAAAAAGGAACTTCTTTTTTGAAACTCAGGAAAACTTAGCACCTGTTTTTTCTTAAGTTTCATTTCAAAGTCGCAAAAAAATAAAAAAATATTAATAAATAAATAAATAAATAAATAAATAAATAAAATAAAATAAAAAAATATTAATAAAAAATCATTATCATAAATTTTGTTTTCAGTTGATGTGAAAGTTTCATCTGCAGAGACTAACGTCCCTAAGGTCCAGGTTAACCCTCTTGAGTCCCAACGGTCAGAGGATGATGATATCTTTGCTCCTGTTGGCGCTGACAACCCAGACGATTGGCAACAGGTAATTGATCGAATGAATTGAGTTTTTAAGTTTTATCTGAACGATTTTGCATTTCTACTTTCTATTATTGACTTTTTCTTGACGTGTCTTTAATTCATGAACGGTCGGTTTAAAATGTAAAAGTAAATTTACGTAAGAGCATACATATTTATTTTGATTTATAATGGTGCGGTAACTCTAAAATTTTGGCTTAAAAAAAAAATACCTATGTGTATCACCGCTATTTTTATTTCGTAGCAATGAAACAACTGCGGTCTGTGTCGTAGGATGCCCATCCCGTAGTATGCCTCCCATCAGATGGGCAAGAAGACACAATACTTCCCAGTTAGGTGCTGGGTCAACACGAGAACATCAGAAAGTAACCCGTTGAAATATTTACAATCGAAAAATGAGTACCTACAAATTTTCGTCGATTTTGGGAATCGAACCCGGGACCTTCTTCCTTAACGCCTTTATTTCTTTTATGTCACTCCTAAACGCCTTTATTTCTTTTGTGTCACTCCTTAACGCCTCCATTTCTTTTGTGTCACTCCTAAACGCCTTTATTTCTTTTGTGTCACTCCTAAACGCCTTTATTTCTTTTGTGTCACTCCTTAACGCCTTTATTTCTTTTGTGTCACTCCTTAACGCCTTTATTTCTTTTGTGTCACTCCTAAACGCCTTTATTTCTTTTGTGTCATTCCTGAACGCCTTTATTTCTTTTGTGTCACTCCTGAACGCCTTTATTTCTCTTGTGTCACTCCTGAACGCCTTTATTTCTTTTGTGTCACTCCTGAACGCCTTTATTTCTTTTGTGTCACTCCTAAACGCCTTTATTTCTTTTGTGTCATTCCTGAACGCCTTTATTTCTTTTGTGTCATTCCTGAACGCCTTTATTTCTTGTGTGTCACTCCTGAACGCCTTTATTTCTTTTGTGTCATTCCTGAACGCCTTTATTTCTCTTGTGTCACTCCTTAACGCCTTTATTTCTTTTGTGTCACTCCTGAACGCCTTTATTTATTTCTTCCCAGGTAAAGCGCCGTTCATCCAAGCCTGCCTCGCTATAACAACAACAACAGTTCGTACAACAATCGGTCACGTGACCATTCGAGACATAGCACCGGTAAGTCTGAAAATTGAGGTCAGGAGTCTAAGGGTTAGGTGGCAGAGAACGCCTCCGGCGTTGGCCTCGCCTAGTGGTTCCCTTCCCCTCGAGAGTCTATTATTATTCCCGGTTTCGCTGGTGTAGTGGTCAAGACGCTCGCCTGGTAATCGGGAGGGCGTGGGTTCGATCCTCGCCGAGACGTGGATTTTTTTTTCCTCAACATTGTTTGAGGATTTGGTCACAATAATGGAATTTTTTTCAATTCTCAAACCATGGTCACAAATTCCAACAAGCGCGCTAATATTTGCTCTGCCTGCACAAAATCAATACAACAAAATTTCAGAAGAGCAAGAAAAAAGGTTAAAATTACAAACTCTCTCCTCCTCTCGTCTCTCTAGGTACAATTTTGGTTCACCCTATAAGTAGGCCTACAGAAAAAATTTCCATCTCCTCCCGTCCCTGTACATTTTTGGTACACCATACAGAAAATTTTCAATTTCTTCCTATCTCTCTGTAAATTTTTGGTACATCCTATAAGAAATTTTCCAATTATTGTACTGGGAACGTAATAGGTACTCTGCGCCGAGTAACAGCAGTTTAAATGGCTTTACATTTTCGTGTTGTTATCAGGTCCAATATTTTTTAACTATCGGTACTTTGGGTACCTATTTTTTTTCATAATGAGAGAGAGGGGGGGGAAGAGAGAGGGAGGAGGAGAGAGAGAGGGGGGAAGAGAGAGGCTCATTATATGCCCTTGTGTAAAATCCTTTAATCACATATATGTATTTTGTCTTCTCTCCCTAGTGAGTACTACTTCAGTGCAGACAACCTGGTCCGAGATATCTTCCTCAGAAAGAAGATGGACCCTGAGGGCTTTCTGCCAGTCACCCTCATAGCTAGCTTCTCTCGAGTCCGCTCCCTCACTACAGATATCAACAGAGTGCTGCTCGCTATTCAGAAGTCAGACAAACTCGAACTGGTTGATAATTTCAAGGTAAATATGCTTCATCTTCCTCCTCCCTTCTACTCTTGATCTAAAAAGACCAAGCAAATTATTGAATAGTTGGGAACATTAATTTCCCACTATTTTTGGCGAAGAAAACGTAGGATAAGGTGGAAAACACCAGAACACCGGGGTTTACCAAATCAGAATTGAGATCTAGGATTGAACTATACTTAACATCCAGTTGAACCCAGAATTGAAGCCAACTCCGACTTCGTAAAAACGCTGTCTAAAGGTGAATCAAATTACCCCATCAGGATAAAATCCGCCCCGGGCGGGAATCGAACCCGCGGCCTAGCGCTTACAAGGCAGACGCACTACCAACTAAGCTGGCAGAAATGATGCTTACTTTTGCTGCCCGAATAGGACTAAAGCGTTTCTTTACACAAGCAGCAGGCTACTGCTATTATTTGTCGTTTATTAAATTTTTTAATATAGTGCTAGGCCTTTGGGGTCCTCTGATGATTGATTTCACTAATGACTTAATGAGAGATTTCACTAATGGAAGAAGTTTTAATGACCCAAAAAGGAGTTTTTAAAGATTCAAACAAGTTTTTAAAAACCACTCCTTTTTTGATTATTAAAAATTCCCTTTTGGGTGATTACAAATTCTCCCATTAGCGAAATCCCTCATTAAGTCATTTGTGAAATATACCAAGAATTCACGAATTAGCGGAAAATAACTTTTTTCAAGGCTTTAACGGCGGGATTCTCACTCTCCGAACATCTGTAGCAGTAAATGGACGTTTCAGTCTCACGCTTTCTGGCATATTGAAGTTTTTAGTCTCGCTCTGGCAGTATTCTAGCATATTGTACAGGGAATTATTTCTCTTTGGTATCATTTCAGGTTCTTACAAGACAGTGAACGTGATAACTCAAGAGGACTTTGAGAAGTTGGTACCTCAGACTGCGCGCAAGATAAGCAACCCCGAGCATCCACCACCCCCACCCCCTCCACCCTCTCTCAGCTCAGACGCACACCTCCTCATGACAGTACTGCAGGTAAGACGTAGCTTAACCCAAGTTTTCTATGGTCCATTATCACTCCTCTACCCCTTCTCTCTCAAGCCTTTATCAACCTTATCTCTTCACATCAGTTTTGGTCTTCTCCTCTTTCTCTTTCGCTGTATAACTAGTTTCTCTACTTTTTTTACCCATGTGACTCTCGTATCTCCTCTCTTCAGTCTCTACATGCCCAAACTATCTCGATCTCCATCTAAGTAGACGTCCACAACGGATAACCAACCATCGACCCTCGCCTTGTCCTGACCCAAGAGAAAAATAAACAAACCATGCTAATGAATAATAGAAGCGTCCTCAACGGAGCACTGACCATAGTATCGACCCTCGCAGAAAATGAAAAAAATAACCTGATCATTTTTTCTGCGATGGTCCATGGTATCGGCGAGAATCAATGGTCTATGGCCGCGCAATAACTTCTCCTAGATTCGTAGAAGCTTATCCCATACTTTAGAGCTATTTAGCCCCTACACATAAGCCTCAGATTGGGCTTTTTGTGTATCGAGTTAAGCACTAAGCTCTTACCTTTCCAATTAATTTTTCCAGGAGGCCAAATCCAAATCGGGCCGCGAATCACAACGTCGGAAGACCCCCCGGTTCTACGCGGTAGTCAAAGATCCAGAGTCCTCATCCAGGACCAAGGGAGTGAAAAGGAAGACCCGCCATAGTCAGGACCCTCCGGTAGAACATCACGTAGGATGGATATTGGATGTCAAGGAACATCGGCCTAGAACATCGTCTGTGTAAGTTGATCAACTCAATATGAATAGAACTTCCTTTGGAAGTTCCTAAATTGGAAGCCTAAATGAAGAAGAAATTCATCAGGCAACAGAAACAAACTTTCAATACCCTCTAAAAAATGGGTAGCTATTAAGTATTTTCATAGAACATAATACAGCAAGCAAAAAGAGTCTTTAATGGTCTTAATCTATTAACAGAAACGAACCACTGAACAAAGAGAACTGGGAGTAAAAAATCTTTTGGTCCATTAAAACTCATTGCTTGATGCTATCCAATTCATATGAATTTGATGGCACATTCGTTCTCTTTTGACGAAATTTTTGATGGCAAATTCGAGGAAATCAGGCTGTATGTCGTAAATTATTGGTGTAAAAAAAAAGTGGATATAACTTTCGAAATTTTTTGATATTGGCTTGTTACAAGCGCATATTTCGTGAACCATCATTCCTAGAACCCTTACATGTACACCGATTGATTTCTCGTGAAAAGTTACATAGGAAAGACTCCTTGGTCATCTTAAATACTCTAATGGAAACTCTTGTAAAAAAAAAATCATGTTGAAATATTTGGAGAGATCACAGAGAGGAGAGAGAGAGCAGAGAGAACCTTCCAGTCTGAAAGCAGAAAAGAGAATGAGCTCTGACAAAAATCTAGGTCTGAAGAAACCTCCCCTTGACCCCCTACTACCAAAAACCATGTAGGGGGTCAGGGGAAATGTAGGGGGTTAATGGAAACTCTTGTTGAAAAAAAATCATGTTGAAATATTTGGAGATATCACAGAGAGGAGAGAGGGTGCAGAGAGAACCTTCCAGTCTGAAAGCAGAAGAGAGAATGAGCTCTGATAAAAATCTAGGTCTGAAGAAACCTCCCCTTGACCCCCTACTACCAAAAACCATGTAGGGGGTCAGGGGAAATGTAGGGGGTTGAGGGGAGGATTCTCCTACATTTTGACCATAGGTTTGAAGTTTGGACTTAATTTACTCATTTCCCCTTCATTTTCATAAGTGGAAGGTCCTCATCGATTCTTCTGTGATGAGTCACCTATTCGCGGTTGGTTCGCGGTATCTGCGGTTGTTCGCGGTATTCGCGGATTGTTCGCGGTATCCGCGGTGAGTTCGCGGTATCCGCGGTGAGTTCGCGGTATTCGCGTTTTGTTCGCGGTATTCGCGTTTTGTTCGCGGTATTCGCGTTTTGTTCGCGGTATTCGCGTTTTGTTCGCGGTATTCGCGTTTTGTTCCCGGTATTCGCGTTTTGTTCGCGGTATTCGCGGTTTGTTCGCGATATTCGCAGTTATGGGTTCGATCTCAGGCAAACGCAGATTTTTTTCAGCTCTTTTTTTTTATCGCAAGTAATTGATGAAACCGAAACTATGCTAATGAATAGAAGCGTCCTCAATGAAGCCTTAACCATAGTACCGACCCTCGCAGAGTATCAAGAAAATGAGTATTTTTTCTGTGCTGGTTGATGGTCTTGGCAAGGGTCAATGGTCTATGGTTGCGCACGAACCTCTCACATTTCCAATTTATTCATCCACATTTCCTATTAATTTTTCTAGGAGGCCAAGGCCAAATCGGGCCGCGAATCACAACGTCGGAAGACCCCCCGCTTCTACGCGGTAGTCAAAGATCCAGAGTCCTCATCCAGGACCAAGGGAGTGAAGAGGAAGACCCGCCATAGTCAGGACCCTCCGGTAGAACATCATGTAGGATGGATATTGGATGTCAAGGAACATCGGCCTAGAACATCGTCTGTGTAAGTTGATCAACTCAATATGAATGAAGCCTAAATGAAGAAGAAATTAATCAGGCAACAGAAACCAACTTTCAAATATTTTTTGTTTTCTAATTTTTGATGACCATATTCTTGTTCCAATTTTTCCATCTTTGCTTCGCTTCTTTCCATTTCCAAGTTTTTTTTTCCTTGTCTTCTTTCTCTTTTATTTCTATTATTCTGTGTAAGTTGTGTAAGTTGATCACACATCGTCTGTGTAAGTTGATCAACTCAATATGAATAGAACTTCCTTTGGAAGTTCCTAAATTGGAAGCCTAAATTAAGAAGAAATTAATCAGGCAACAGAAACCAACTTTCAATACCCTCTAAAAAATGGGTAGCTATTAGGTATTTTCATAGAACATAATACAGAAAGCAAAAAGAGTCTTTAATGGTCTTAATCTATTAACAGAAACGAAGCACTGAACAAGCTACTTAAATTTTCTCGCAAAAATTTTGCCTGCGGCGCTGTAATTTTGTGTTCTATAGAAACGTATTGGGGGGGGGAGGTTTGCTGCTGCCGTTGTTGTTATTGCTGCTGCTGTCGCTGTTGTTGCTGCTGCTGTCGCTGTTGTTGTTGTTGCTGTTGTTGCTGCTAAGAAACGAACCACTGAACAAAGAGAACTGGGAGTAAAAAATCTTTTGGTCCATTAAAATTCACTGCTTGATGCTATCCAATTCATGTGAATTTGATGGCACATTCGTTCTCTTTTGACAAAATTTTTGATGGCAAATTCGAGGAAATCAGGCTGTATGTCGTAAACTATTGGTGTAAAAAAAAAGTGGATATAACTTTCGAAATTTTTTGATATTGGCTTGTTACAAGCGCATATTTCGTGAACCATCATTCCTAGAACCCTTACATGTACACCGATTGATTTCTCGTGAAAAGTTACATAGGAAAGACTCCTTGGTCATCTTAAATACTCTAATGGAAACTCTTGTAAAAAAAAAATCATGTTGAAATATTTGGAGAGATCACAGAGAGGAGAGAGAGAGCAGAGAGAACCTTCCAGTCTGAAAGCAGAAAAGAGAATGAGCTCTGACAAAAATCTAGGTCTGAAGAAACCTCCCCTTGACCCCCTACTACCAAAAACCATGTAGGGGGTCAGGGGAAATGTAGGGGGTTGAGGGGAGGATTCTCCTACATTTTGACCATAGGTTTGAAGTTTGGAATTAATTTACTCATTTCCCCTTCATTTTCATAAGTAGAAGGTCCTCATCGATTCTTCTGTGATAAGTCACCTATTCGCGGTTTGCTCGTGGTATTCGCGGTTGGCTCGCGGTATCTGCAGTTGTTCGCGGTATTCGCGGATTGTTCGCGGTATCCGCGGTTTGTTCGCGGTATCCGCGGATTGTTCACGGTATCCGCGGTTTGTTCGCGTTATCCGCGGTTTGTTCGCGGTATCCGCGGTTTGTTCGCGGTATCCGCGGATTGTTCACGGTATCCGCGGTTTGTTCGCGTTATCCGCGGTTTGTTCGCGGTATCCGCGGTTTGTTCGCGGTATCCGCGGATTGTTCACGGTATCCGCGGTTTGTTCGCGTTATCCGCGGTTTGTTCGCGGTATCCGCGATTTGTTCGCGGTATTCGCGTATTGTTCGCGGTATCCGCGGTTTGTTCGCGGTATCCGCGGTTTGTTCGCGGTATCCGCGGTTTGTTCGCGGTATCCGCGGTTTGTTCGCGGTATCCGCGGTTTGTTCGCGGTATCCGCGGTTTGTTCGCGGTATCCGCGGTTTGTTCGCGGTATCCGCGGTTTGTTCGCGGTATCCGCGGTTTGTTCGCGGTATCCGCGGTTTGTTCGCGGTATCCGCGGTTTGTTCGCGGTATCCGCGGTTTGTTCGCGGTATCCGCGGTTTGTTCGCGGTATCCTCGAATAAACTACGGGCTAAAAAATTCCCGGAGGGACGGGCGTGACGGGCCCAGCTTGTTAAAATCTAATTTCTATTTCAGGAGTAGCACAGGCACTAGTCCTTGTTCGAGCGTACCCAATTCCCTGCCCAGCTTCCAGCATCCCTCACATGCGTTACTGAAAGAGCGTCATTTCACTCAGGAAGCATACCATAAGTATCACTCACGCTGTCTTCGAGAAAGATCTCGTCTAGGTAAGAACACAATAAAAGATCCTAAGAATGAAATGCTTAGATCTTGGGTGCCTTGAAAAGCTTGGATTTTGAGAATCTTGTTGAAAAGCTTGGATCCTGAGAATCTTGAAAAGCTCATCTCTTGAATCTTGAAAAATTTAGTTTAGGTACCTTGAAAAACTCAGGTCTTGGGACCCGGAACCTTGAAAAGCTCAGTTTTTGAATCTTGAAATCATTAGCTTTGGATACCTTGAAGAGCTTAGCTCTTCAATCTTTAAAAATTTAGCTTTTAAAATAAAGCTTGAATCCTGAGAATCTTGAAAAGCATAAATCTTGGGTACCTTGAATAGGTTAGGTCCTGATAATATTGAAAAGCTCATGGGTACGTTTAAAAGCTTAGCTTTTGGGAATCTTGAAAAGCTTGGATCCTGAGAAACTTGAAAAGCTCAGCTCTTGGGTACCTTGAAAAGTACCTTTTGATAGTTTGGTAAAATTATAATGAAAAATTATTTCAAAGCTTAGCTTTTGGGAATCTTGAAAAGCTTGGATCCTGAGAAACTTGAAAAGCTCAGCTCTTGGGTACCTTGAAAAGTACCTTTTGGTAGTTCGGTAAAATTATAATGAAAAATTATTTTCTGTTTCAGGTCCAGGTAAATCTCAGGAGATGAACACCCTGTATAGATTCTGGTCGTTCTTCCTGCGGGATAACTTCAATCGGAATATGTACAAGGAGTTCCGATCCTTGGCCCGTGAAGATGCTAGTCTGGGCTTCAGGTGAGAATCCTTTTTTTTTTTTTTCATATTCATCGTCTTTATGGTAGCGTCTTCTATTCAGAAGGTTGCTGCCTCCATGCGTCTCTATCTTGTGCCATTCTCTTGCAGTTCTCATAGGTTGTTGTGTTGGTCCATTCAATGATTGCGGGATAACTTCAATCGGAATATGTACAAGGAGTTCCGATCCTTGGCCCGTGAAGATGCTAGTCTGGGCTTCAGGTGAGAATCCTTGTTTTTCATATTCATCGTCTTTATGGTAGCGTCTTCTATTCAGAAGGTTGCTTTATTATCCTCCAAACTTGCTGCCTCCATGCGTCTCTATCTTGTGCCATTCTCTTGCAGTTCTCATAGGTTGTTGTGTTGGTCCGTTCAATGATGTTGTCTATCCCCTTTTTTTTCCTCTGTCTTCCTCTGTCCCTCGTTCCTTCTATGATTTTTGCCAAGAGAGTGCCACTTGATCCACGGATGGTGTGCCCCACATACCTGGTTTTTCTTTGTTTGATTGTTAATATTATGTAAACTTTTTTTTTCTTTGCCCACCTCTGTGGCCGAGAGCACTGACTCTCAACCTGGAGGTGCTGGGTTCGAATCCTGGACAGGGCGGAAATTTTCCAACCAGATTTTTCCGTTCTTAGATAGGCATGGATGTAAAGTTGTAAAGCTTTAGAAATTTATTTGAAAGCTACAGCTAATTTATTCTAAAGCTAGAAATTTATATTCTAAAGCTTGTGTCGACTGAGGAGGAATCACCGATTATACTGACAATTTTGGTCAGGAATTGATCCATAGCAATGAAGATATTGGTCCAGTTTTAATATGAGAGTCAGATAGTAAGACCGTGTGTAATTTGCTAATTGGGCAAGTTTAGACAGGTACTTTAAAAGGTCGTACAAGGGTTGGGATATCGAATTGAAATATCGATAATTTTGACATGGAATGGAAATATCGATGTTTGATATCGAATCAATTTTCGATATGTCGAATGACCCAGTTTTATTGATGGTGTTGTTTGTGTTTCAGATATGGTTACGAGTGCCTGTTCAGATATTTCAGCTACGGATTGGAGAAGAAGTTCCGACCAGAGCTGTATGAGGACTTCCAAATTGAAACCATACATGACTATGAAAACGGTAAGGAATCGAACCCGCGGCCTAGCGTTTACAAGTCACTAGGGAGGGAACTCATGTATGCCGGTAATATTGAACTATTTCAAACTTGGTTATTTGGTGTAAAATTTATTAATTAGGGCTGGTGTTCTATTGAGATTGTGTGAATCATGGGTGAGAAAAATTTATCAGGACACGAGGTACACCACAGGGCTGTCTGGAAGAGACTGACAAGAAACGACGACCCTATGTTAATAGGAAAAGGCTAGGAAGAAGAAATCGGATTCTATTGTTTTCCTGCCTTAAACCTTTGTTTGTTTCTCAATGGAGGAGTTGCAATTGGGAAAATATAATAAAAGGTCGATTCCTACGTAAAAAGTTGTGAAAAATCCAAATCTGAGGTCAAAACTCGGAAAAAATAACTTTAAAAGGTCGAAAATTCAATTTTTAATTGCCGTCCTAATGAAAAAGTTCGAAGAGTTGTGAGGTCAGATTTCACGTCAAACTGCG
Source organism: Diaphorina citri (assembly GCF_000475195.1). Classification (NCBI taxonomy): domain Eukaryota; kingdom Metazoa; phylum Arthropoda; class Insecta; order Hemiptera; family Psyllidae; genus Diaphorina; species Diaphorina citri. The sequence goes on along the minus strand of NW_007379793.1, from coordinate 12,653 downwards.
CAGAAACGCTTGTGCACAACACAAAGGAAGCGGGAGTCATGAATTATGACGTCATTGCCTACGGGAGCATATCGAATGCCTTAACCTAGTTCGTACCAATACCATGTTCTGTTCTTAGCTAAGTTTTGCACTGCCATAATTTCGGTAAAATAATTAGTAGGTATGTACGCTTACATATCTTGTCGAGTTCAGTACGTTGTTGCCTGGAAAACGTATTCCATTAGAATGTTTGCGAAGGGTTAACTTTGGGACCGATTTTGCAATAATGTATGATCTTTAATAAATGGTGGGTTGGTTTCAAATGCTAGAAATTGACTATGAGGTCATTTTTCTCATAAATGAAAGTTTAGAAAGTCTTGGTAATAAAATTAGGAGATCCTTGGAAAAAGGCCATTCTTTTTTTTCAGTAGGAGGCCCTTGTTTCTCATAGACTTTTCGAAATTTTGAATTTCAACAAAAAATTCTGTGAGATTGATACAATTATATCTTTGAAAGAAGGACCAAATTTTCAGTAGGAATCAGTCCGAGTCCTTTTTCATAGACTTCCTCAAATATTGAATAAAAAAAATGTAAGTCTGTGAGAGTGAGATTGTAAGTCTTGTATCATAAATGTTTTTGTGTTCGGGTGAGGGGTATTTCTTGTTATCATCTGTACATACTTATTCTTTTTTTATACTTCCTGTATACAGAGTGGTGTAAAGGCCATTTCGGGGGAAATTGAGATTAGAGACTGGCGGGATTATTTGCTCAAAGAAGTTGATAGGGAAGAGATCCTCAATGCGCTTACAATGCCACACTGTATACAACTAACAAGACGAATTTCATCCCCTAAAAGGTCACATGTTAAGCTGTGTCCATACAAAGTCGACGGCCTTCGATCGACGAAGTGAATTTATGCTGTCGAGGCATTGTCCACGGCCGTCATCTATGTTGGAATATTTTGAGTGAAAATGTAACTTGATTGTTAATTTTTGACGTTCACGCACCATCCTATTCCTCCCTGAGGTGAAATTCGTCTAACCTTTCTTTTGTTGACATTTTTTGTATTAATATTGACTTCTTCTGTTTTCCATTATACTTTTTCATTTCAGGGGTTCTAGAGAGTAGACACTTGTGTATAGCTTTATTTTTT
>NW_007379793.1:6157-10222 GCF_000475195.1 Diaphorina citri | reverse complement strand
TTAGAATTAGTATGAGTGAGTGAGTCAGTCAGTCAGTCAGTCAGTGAGTCAGTTACACAAGGGGCTGTATATATTTAGGATAACAATAAAAAATGTTGAATGGTGGGGTTTTAAGACTTAATCAAAATAATTGATAAGAAACTAAAAAAATCGTGATTTTATTATTGAACGAATCAAGAAACATCATTAAAAAAATGTCGTAAGTGGGTCTCGATCTTGCAACCTCCACCTTGCTAGCCATATATAAATATAAGGTGGTACGTCAAAATCTCTGAAAATTTCAAGTGGTACGTGTTTACTAAAAGGTTGAGAACCCCTGGAATAGATCATTAGAATATACCTAGCATGTTTATACTGCCGGAATGAAACTGATTAGGCTCTTTACTCCAGCAAAGTAAAGGGACTCATTAGTCTCATTCCAACAGTTTAAAATAAATGCAAGTAGGTACTGTTATTTCTTTCTAGTATTTTTTCTACGACCACGTTTCTTTTTCATCTCTCCTGTCTGTTCACATTTGGCAGTCTTATTTCTCTCTCCTGTCTGTGTACATCGGACAGTTTTCTCATGTGTAGCCAATGACTTCGCATACAGAAATGTTTTCCCACATGTATTACACTCTTTTTTCTCTCCTGTTTGATCAATCATCCTTTTTCCAATTTCTCTTATCCAATCCTTCCCCTCCTTGCAGCACACGCCCATCGTCTCAAAGGCCACAACAACTAGCTTGAAACCTCTCTGGACAATGTTTGTATACAGGCCATGCTTTCTCTTTACCGCTATCTCCGCTGCTGCGCCAGCTTCCTTTTTCGTTTGGTTTATGTATGAACTGGCTAAATTATTTTATATTATACGTTTACTTTCTATTTTGAATTGTGTTCACTTCGGAAATTCTATTTAGGTGAATAGAAGAGGGAAGTAGGTTCCTTCCTAGTATTAATTTAATGACAATTTTAGTCGTAAACTGTCTAATTTAATGCCCGATTTAGCACTGTTCGATTACCTTTTAGGTGAAATTTTAAATAAATGATGTAACAAAAAAATCATATTTATGAGAGTCAGATAGTAAGACCGTGTGTAATTTGCTAATTGGGCAAGTTTAGACAGGTACTTTAAAAGGTCGTACAAGGGTTGGGATATCGAATTGAAATATCGATAATTTTGACATGGAATGGAAATATCGATGTTTGATATCGAATCAATTTTCGATATATCGAATGCCTTAACCTAGTTCGTACCAATACCATGTTCTGTTCTTAGCTAAGTTTTGCACTGCCATAATTTCGGTAAAATAATTAATCGGTAGGTATGTACGCTTACATATCTTGTCGAGTTCAGTACCTACGTTGTTGCTTGGAAAACGTATTCCATTAGAATGTTTGCGAAGGGTTGAGTTTGGGACCGATTTTGCAATAATTTATGATCTTTAATAAATGGTGGGTTGGTTTCAAATGCTAGAAATTGACTATTAGGTCATTTTTCTCATAAATGAAAGTTTAGAAAGTCTTGGTAATAAAATTAGGAGATCCTTGAAAAAAGGTCCACTCTTTTTTTCAGTAGGAGGCCCTTCTTTCTCATAGATTTTTCGAAATTTTGAATTTCAACAAAAAATTCTGTGAGATTGATACAATTATATCTTTGAAAGAAGGACCAAATTTTCAGTAGGAATCAGTCCGAGTCCTTTTTCATAGACTTCCTCAAATATTGAATAAAAAAAATGTAAGTCTGTGAGAGTGAGATTGTAAGTCTTGTATCATAAATGTTTTTGTGTTCGGGTGAGGGGTATTTCTTGTTATCATCTGTACATATTCTTTTTTTTTATACTTCCTGTACACAGAGTGGTGTAAAGGCCATTTCGGGGGAAATAGAGATTAGAGACCGGCGGGATTATTTGCTCAAAGAAGTTGATAGCGAAGAGATCCTCAATGCGCTTACAATGCCACACTGTATACAACTAACAAGACGAATTTCATCCCCTAAAAGGTCACATGTTAAGCTGTGTCCAATGTCCATACATAGTCGATGGCCTTCGATCGACGAAGTGAATTTATGTTGTCGAGGCATTGTCCACGGCCGTCACACCAGCTTCTGTGATATCATTGGGCTCTTCTTTAATGTTATTATTATCTATGGTAGTTATACTATCCACATATTTTCTATCAATGTGTATAACTTGTGGGATGAAGGCTCCATTAGGTACATCCTGGCTTCCGAGCTCATTGATTTCAACTTTTGTAATATCAATATTTACAATATTTGGTATTGCTCCTTTATCCATTTTTAAATTTGTTGTAGCTATCTGTTTTTACTAGTTCAGGCACTGAAAAGGTGGCAAGACAAAGACCAATTTGGTATTATAATTTTACCTAGGGCTCTACACAATTGGTAAAATTACTAATCATAAAATATTTACCATCAGCCTTTGATCTCTTGGTTCTGTAACCTGTCTTCAAAGTTCAAGCATGGTCTCAAGTATTATTCCTCAGGCTTCTTGACAAGGAAGCCTACTGAAATAAGTATGATAGGTGACATTAATGATTGAGTACCTAGTAGGTACTATATACTATATCTACACTACAATCGTCTGGAACCCATGTAAAGTAAGTAACCAAAGGATTTTGTAGCAATGGCAGAAAGTTCAAGTATAGTGTGGTTAGGTGTGCCACAGCTTTATGATTTAAAATGATGAGACTAGACAAGAACCTGTATAAAAGTAATGAATATATTTTTCACCATACCAACAAGTAGTGGAACATTGGATTTTTTTTCCCCTTCCGTCCGTGATTTCACTGTCTTTATTTTCTAGGGATTACACAATACAATTTCTCTTTCTTTGATTACTGGTTGTCTGATAAATGTGAAATGTCACTGGTAGGAAATTACAGAAATAAAACAGAATTAACAGGAATCTAGAATCCCAGCCCAGACTCCCAGATTAGTGTTTTTGGGAGCTCAACATTTTAAAATTTCGCGGGCCTTGTTTTACAATGAGAAGCTAGCAACTTTTTCAGAAAAAAGTTGTGGCTAACCTCACATTGTTGAAAATTCTCTGTGGCAGCCGCCAATTTTCTAGGGATTACACAATACAATTTCTCTTTCTTTGATTACTGGTTGTCTGATAAATGTGAAATGTCACTGGTAGGAAATTTTTTTTTTAACAGGAATCTAGAATCCCAGCCCAGACTCCCAGATTAGTGTTTTTGGGAGCTCAACATTTTAAAATTTCGCGGGCCTTGTTTTACAATGAGAAGCTAGCAACTTTTTCAGAAAAAAGTTGTGGCTAACCTCACATTGTTGAAAATTCTCTGTGGCAGCCGCCAATTTTTGAAAATCTGCCGATGACTTTTAAAAAATATTTGGTCTGTTTTTGAGGCTTTAGGTTGAGCTAGTTTTTTCAGCAATTTTTACTAAAAGTTACCCAATTTACAGTTTAAAGTTCCTCTTCTACCTTTTCATTACTTTCTTTCTGCCAATAACCCCCGAAATGGTAAGTAAAATCGTAAAATGCCATTTATAGATAGGCAAATTCGGACCTCAAAAACTCCAGAACATAGGAAAGGTATTCATCCACAAAATCAACTGAATCAACATCACACCACAAAACTAGTCAGTCGTAATAGCATGTTGAATGTACCAGTTCCTGATGGATCACTGATGTTAAGCAACGATGTATGTGGTTGGTATCTGAAGGGGTGACCCTTGACTCTTGGGACCACTCAGCCTGGGTGAGACCAGTATTGGTAGCAGGGTAGTGTCTTGGAAGACTTCAGATAGGAATGGCAGAATTTGATCAAATTGTAACCATCCAATTTTCTTTTTATTTCAGAGTACCAGAATCAATGAAGGTATCGGATGTGTGGAGATGCCTGAACATTCTTACGGAATGCCAGACTCCATGACCAGGTAAAACTATAGCAACTAAATTATTCTTAATTTTACTTTACACCAATTTTAGTTCTAAAACTTTCTAGCTTTGAGTTCATAGGTCATTGCAACAAATTTCTAGATCAGAGCTCATTTGTGTAAGAAAATGTGAAAATAATCCCCCAAAAACCAGTTTTTTTTTT
>NW_007379793.1:0-5000 GCF_000475195.1 Diaphorina citri | reverse complement strand
GTATTTATTTAAGAATACATCTAAAATTACAAATAAAACACCCCTTCCAGGTTTTCATGTCCTGGAAGGGCACTCAAAATCGAAGCCGCATTCCCACGCTGAACTGCCAGGCTTATACGTTGGAGTAGGTAAAATCTTGCTTTTTTCTCTCCTGTTTGATCAATCATCCTTTTTCCAATTTCTCTTATCCAATCCTTCCCCTCCTTGCAGCACACGCCCATCGTCTCAAAGGCCACAACAACTAGCTTGAAACCTCTCTGGACAATGTTTGTATACAGGCCATGCTTTCTCTTTACCGCTATCTCCGCTGCTGCGCCAGCTTCCTTTTTCGTTTGGTTTATGTATGAACTGGCTAAATTATTTTATATTATACGTTTACTTTCTATTTTGAATTGTGTTCACTTCGGAAATTCTATTTAGGTGAATAGAAGAGGGAAGTAGGTTCCTTCCTAGTATTAATTTAATGACAATTTTAGTCGTAAACTGTCTAATTTAATGCCCGATTTAGCACTGTTCGATTACCTTTTAGGTGAAATTTTAAATAAATGATGTAACAAAAAAATCATATTTATGAGAGTCAGATAGTAAGACCGTGTGTAATTTGCTAATTGGGCAAGTTTAGACAGGTACTTTAAAAGGTCGTACAAGGGTTGGGATATCGAATTGAAATATCGATAATTTTGACATGGAATGGAAATATCGATGTTTGATATCGAATCAATTTTCGATATATCGAATGCCTTAACCTAGTTCGTACCAATACCATGTTCTGTTCTTAGCTAAGTTTTGCACTGCCATAATTTCGGTAAAATAATTAATCGGTAGGTATGTACGCTTACATATCTTGTCGAGTTCAGTACCTACGTTGTTGCTTGGAAAACGTATTCCATTAGAATGTTTGCGAAGGGTTGAGTTTGGGACCGATTTTGCAATAATTTATGATCTTTAATAAATGGTGGGTTGGTTTCAAATGCTAGAAATTGACTATTAGGTCATTTTTCTCATAAATGAAAGTTTAGAAAGTCTTGGTAATAAAATTAGGAGATCCTTGAAAAAAGGTCCACTCTTTTTTTCAGTAGGAGGCCCTTCTTTCTCATAGATTTTTCGAAATTTTGAATTTCAACAAAAAATTCTGTGAGATTGATACAATTATATCTTTGAAAGAAGGACCAAATTTTCAGTAGGAATCAGTCCGAGTCCTTTTTCATAGACTTCCTCAAATATTGAATAAAAAAAATGTAAGTCTGTGAGAGTGAGATTGTAAGTCTTGTATCATAAATGTTTTTGTGTTCGGGTGAGGGGTATTTCTTGTTATCATCTGTACATACTTATTCTTTTTTTATACTTCCTGTATACAGAGTGGTGTAAAGGCCATTTCGGGGGAAATTGAGATTAGAGACTGGCGGGATTATTTGCTCAAAGAAGTTGATAGGGAAGAGATCCTCAATGGCGCTTACAATGCCACACTGTATACAACTAACAAGACGAATTTCATCCCCTAAAAGGTCACATGTTAAGCTGTGTCCATACAAAGTCGACGGCCTTCGATCGACGAAGTGAATTTATGCTGTCGAGGCATTGTCCACGGCCGTCATCTATGTTGGAATATTTTGAGTGAAAATGTAACTTGATTGTTATTTTTTGACGTTCACGCACCATCCTATTCCTCCTTGAGGTGTAAAAGTTCTGGGCATTCCTAGAGTACTACAAGCATGCAGACAAAGTACAAGTGCTGCCCAAGCTCAGGGAATATCTGTCCAAGTTTAAGACCATCGAGGATTTCAGAGTACTAGAGGTAAGGGGTCGAGCTGAATCTTTAAACGGGTGGGGACACACTTAGTGTTTAAATTGAAAGTTAAATCTATTGGATTACCTTGAGGTGTAATTCGTCTAACCTTTCTTTTGTTGACATTTTTTGTATTAATATTGACTTCTTCTGTTTTCCATTATACTTTTTCATTTCAGGGGTTCTAGAGAGTAGACACTTGTGTATAGCTTTATTTTTTGTTGATCATTATTTTTTGTTTTGACAATTTTTTTGTTGTTTCTGTTTTTTCTTCTATTTTTTTAATTTTAGCTGTGTATAAAAAAAATCTCTTTTACCCATGTGGAGAGATTGTATGTAATTTATTAATGAAAAACTATGTACTCGTTTTTGGCAGTACGCAGTACTATTAGGAGATTTTGCCTTTATTGTCTCTTCTGAAGAAGCAATCATTATGCACTAAAGTTGTTCTTAAATTTATAATTTTATCTTGTGTTGTAACTTAAATGGAGTGGTTGTTGATTGACAGGAGACTGTGTTGTCCTCTCACAGTATCACATACTATTTATTTTGTTGAACTAAAAAAAAAAAAAAAAGATATTATAAAACGCAGACAAAAGTAACTTGGTAAAATCCTTGTCCTTTCAAGTGTTCAAAAAAGCCTTTAGTATGATAAAATAGTGCCCTCAGTGAACTGTCTGTAGTCTTACCTAGTTCATAGTTTACGTTAAGTTATTCTAATGATTGTAAATAAGGTCATTTCTAGGAAATTATTTTCGTTTTAAATGCATGTAAATATAATTTAAAGTGAAAAAAAAAAGATGAAAAACTTTTTAAAAAAGACAGAAAAAAAGTTTTAAAAACAATAAAAAAAACATCTAAAAAAAAAGAACAGAACAAAATGACTCTGTTGGTTTTTTTCGTATCAAATTTTCAGATGGGGTGCATTTCCATTAGTGATGCACGATAGGACGAGATTTTTTGTTTGTCTCGTTTCGAAATCTATGAGACGCGAAATGGATTTTCTTGTCTCGTGAAAAAAATAGAAAGTAAAAAAATCTAGTATAAATCAATATCGTCCTGAGCGCAGATATGTAGGTAATTTTAAATTTATATTGGGGTTGTTAAGTCTGGCTGAGGGACTATAAACAGAGAGTAGATCAGCGTCTAGCTAGGGGACTATAAACAGGGAGTAGACTAGTCCAAATTTCCTCACGCTATATCAATAGCGAAGGTTGAGTGCGAAGGGCATCCCACTCGGAAAATTTTGTTTTAGCCAAACCAGTTGGCCTCAAAGCGATCACTCTAAAGCTGATTGAGAGGCCGACGACAAACCCCAGCCGACCCCATCTGTTCGGGACGATAAGACCATAGCAGTTACAGTTCCCTCTGTCAAACCTCTTAAAAAAAAAAAAAAAAAAAAAAAAAAATTTTAAAAAAAAAAAAAAAAAAAATAAAAAAAAAAAAAAAAAAAAAAAAAAAAAAGAACAAAACAAAATGACTCTGTTGGTTTTTTTCGTATCAAATTTTCAGATGGGGTGCATTTCCATTAGTGATGCACGATAGGACGAGATTTTTTTGTTTGTCTCGTTTCGAATTCTATGAGACGAGAAATGGACTTTCTTGTCTCGTGAAAAAAATAGAAAGTAAAAAAATCTAGTATAAATCAATATCGTCCTGAGCACAGATAGGTAATTTTAAATTTATATTGGGGTTGTTAAGTCTGGCTGAGGGACTATAAACAGAGAGTAGATCAGCGTCTAGCTAGGGGACTATAAACAGGGAGTAGACTAGTCCAAATTTCCTCACGCTAGGTAGGTATATCAATAGCGAAGGTTGAGTGCGAAGGGCATCCCACTCGGGAAAGTTTGTTTAGCCAAAACCAGTTGGCTTCAAAGCGATCACTCTAAAGCTGATTGAGAGGCCGACGACTAACGCCGACCCCATCTGAAAATGGGAAAAGGCAAAGAAGAAGATTGGGGTTGTTACACATGGAATACTCGTAGAATAGATCATTAGAATATACCTAGCATGTTTATACTACCGGAATGAAACTGATTAGGCTCTTTACTCCAGCAAAGTAAAGGGACTCATTAGCCTCATTCCAGCAGTTTAAAATAAATGCAAGTAGGTACTGTTATTTCTTTCTAGTATTTTTTCTACGACCACGTTTCTTTTTCGTCTCTCCTGTCTGTTCACATTTGGCAGTCTGCTTATTTCTCTCTCCTGTCTGTGTACATCGGACTGTTTTCTCATGTGTAGCCAATGACTTCGCATACAGAAATATTTTCCCACATGTATTACACCTGAATGCCTTTGTTAATTTCGCAAGGTTATGTCTTTCACTTTCAACATGTTCCTTCACACGTTCGACATCCGTGAACAATTCATCACATGCAATACAAGTGAACTGACGATATTTATATGTAATCCAATGGACTTCTTTCATATGGGCGTGGCTATGTGAAAACCGCGTGAATACTCTGTTACAAATGAGACATGTACTTTCCAAATATGTCCTTTTAGACTGCACCTTCTTTGCCTCATGAGAGTCAGTACTCAAATGTAAAATCAATTCATCAAGGTTTCTAAGTGATTGTTCACAGATGATGCAAAAGAATACATTGGATTCAATATTGACTTTAGTTTGATGAGTGTCTCGCAGATGACAAACTCTTTGGTTCACACTGTTGCATGGTTTGTTGCAAATAGGACATAAAATGGGCCCAATATCTTTTGGATGTGGAAAGCCATAGTGTTTGGTTTCAATGTGACGTTTCAGTTTAATTTTGACTGGAAAAGAAAATATCACCAAATTATTTAGGTCCTATGTATGTACATACCTGTTTATCTGGCAATATGAACAGATAGGTAGGTATTCTATTTATGGAAAAAAATCTACCTGTTTGATTTATTTCCATGTGTTATTCTTATAAATACCCTTTGTGTAACATACCTATACTGTATCTCAAATGTAATTTATTTATACCTGCATAAGCTACATATAATCACATCCTATTTTAATGTTCTACTTACCTGCAAATATTTGAGAACAATAACTACATTCATATTTCAGCTGATCCCACTTTGTTGGAATTCTTTTTTGATCCTCATCAGCATGAATACGCATATGTCTATGGAATTTAAATTTGTGAGACATAAACTTGTCACAAATCTTACAATGATAACATGCATGCTTCTTCAAAGCTTTCTCACGTGTAAAAACAGATTTGCA
>NW_007379792.1:0-41001 GCF_000475195.1 Diaphorina citri | reverse complement strand
TAGAATGCTCGGAGACCACGTTCGAGCAGGCTTCAAGCGTTCTCAGAGTTAATAGCCATAGTTATGAGAATATTGTAGAACTGAGGGTTAGAGACGGACGTTTGAAAATAGATTTTTTGGATAAAAAGAAAAGAAGTTATTAAACTCTTGATTTGTTTCTTTGTATGAGAAAGGCACTAACGATTGTCGTAGTGCCCATAACTGTGTGTTTTACCCTAGGACACGATTTGGCCTGATGCACTGCTAATGCCGATGTCATGAGCCCACATTTTTGTACTTGGACTGATATTTTACTCATTTTTCAAAGTTGTTAGGTATGATTCCAATCTTCAGATGAAGCAATGTAAAAGAGTTTTTACGAATATGACTCACTCAATTCTTCAAATTACTCTGAAACATTGGGAGATATTTCACTGCTGGAATTACCGTTACCTATATCATTAAACATACCTACTTGTTATACCTTGTATAGTCGTATATTAATTCAAGTAGGTAAGCACCCTCTTAAATTGATGGATATCTACTGTGCTAAGTAAGTACTTGTTCTACCTTGTATAGTCGTATATTAATTCAAGTAGGTAAGCACCCTCTTAAATTGATGGATATCTACTGTGCTAAGTAAGTATATACTTTTTTAAAACTTTTAACCAGATACCTAAGTTATATCAAAAGCATACAAGCAAGGCTAAAGTTATGCTGTTATTTCTCTCACAAGCAATTATTTCTTTCTGTTTATTCCATTTTATTTTTTCATTTCATCAATTTTGCCTTTTCATCCTATTTGTGAACACAAGGTATGATTATTCCTCTGTGTACGTGAAGAAATAGTCAAAAACATCTTTCCATCATTTTGCTCAAAAACACAATTGACATTCACCACAAACGAGTACGGAAATCTCGAAAACCACGTGCAAAGCACTCCATTCGGCAGCTTTGTAGTTTTTATCTAGGCTTACCTGTACGAGTATTTATTTCGTATGCTATTTTTAATTACATTTTACTACTTAGTACAACTATTGGTGATTATGCGAAACGTTATACCACAAAGTTCCTTTTAAATTCTAAATACTCGTGTATTGAACAAAAACTTCAAAGGTTTAGCTAGTCAGCCAGTTCTTACGTCTTACATCCAACTCAGAGTAAAAGCTTCCTTTTAAAACACCCGAACGTCTCCTTCTTGATTAAGTATAAATTTGATAATCCTACGCACTTACCAAATGAATCTCCTCATATCTAGGAAGTCATGACTCGATTAGTTTTATTGCAACTCAAAAAAATTTAACAGCCAAGATTTAAACATTCTAAATAGGTTAAGGTCTCGGTAGTACCTACAGCCTAACTTTCTTATGTGTTTGGTTCTTAATGCCTGGTAGTGTGACGCATGGCACTTAATCACAACTGTACACACAGGATTATGTAGTCGACATTAGATCTAAGATACCAGGGTCGAATATTCGTAGCCGACTAGAGATCTAAGGCCCGGCACACACGTATGGCCGGTGCGGCTCGGCGACCGGACCCTAGAATTGATTGTTCTAGTCATCTAGTCTTTGAGAAAGAAATTCCCTTTACCCGAAGAAAAGGTTGAACTTTGAAGAACAGACAAAGCAGAATTAATTCAAATGATAGTGAAGAAAAGTGGATGAAATAAGTACAATATGTAGGTATTAGGTATTAGGTATCTAGTATTAAGTTTTCTTTCTTCCTTACTTTCATTCCCAAAAAGTATCAATGAGTACCTACTTAGTGAAACTTTCAAAGAATGTTTTAGAAAGAGAATGAAAAATGAACTTCTTCTTATTATTACTCTTTCTTTTCTTTTATGTTTACAACTTGGATGGCCTATCCTAACGCAGATTTCTCTCGTTAATTTCAGCCAAGAATCATTTCCCTCGGAGTTTGCCTTCCGAAAGTTTGCTCCCCCAATGACATCAAGAAACTGCTCGAGGCAAACACCCCATCTCGGCCTCATCGGGTGTTCCAAGTCCTGAAGGTGCGTCCGGTCCCGGGAGAATATCGCCTGTGGCGCGATAAGAAAGTGCATCTCTTGGCGTAAGTTGACCTTTATTCGTACCAAAAAAAGAAATCATGGTTCTGGTTCCTGGACCCTAAAATGCTCTAGCTAGATCTTTTGAGACAAAAATGTTGTTGTTCTTAATAATACCTAACTTTGTACTAGGTACGAAGCCTACTTACCAATTTCAGAGCACAGTTTATTTTAAAAATAAAGTAAATACCTACCTAATAAAAAATGGAATATTTTCACTATAGGTCTCTACAATACAGAGAGAGTTATATTATAATATACTCGTTTTTAATTATACCTAATTGTTATTATCCGATTCAATTATTCATAATCATATAGGTAAGTTAAAGGTAAAATGAGAACAATAACTGTAGCCAAAATGAGAACAATAAAGGTTGCAAGACCATAAAGTTGTAAAATATGGATCACTTTACAGAATAGTTTGAAAGTAACACATCGAGTCATGACTTCCTAGATATGAGGAGATTCATTTGGTAAGTGCGTAGGATTATCAAATTTATACTTAATCAAGAAGGAGACGTTTGGGTGTTTTAAAAGGAAGCTTTTACTCTGAGTTGGATGTAAGACGTAAGAACTGGCTAAACCTTTTAAGTTCGTGTTCAATACACGAGTATTTAGAATTTAAAAGGAACTTTGTGGTATAAGACGTTCGGGTGTTTTAAAAGGAAGCTTTTACTCTGAGTTGGATGTAAGACGTAAGAACTGGCTGACTAGCTAAACCTTTGAAGTTTGTGTTCAATACACGAGTATTTAGAATTTAAAAGGAACTTTGTGGTATGACGTTTCGCATAATCAGCAATAGTTGTACTAAGTAGTAAAATGTAATTAAAAATAGCATACGAAATAAATACTCGTACAGGTAAGCCTAGATAAAAACTACAAAGGCTCTGTTTTCAGTTAACCAAAAAAAACAAGAGCTCCTTTTGAAAAGACCAAAAGAATTCTATGTATACTAGAGTTAACAGTTGGGACTAGACTGCATAGAGACTTCTTAAACCACTCTTCCACTATAGAGCTTGTAATTAAAAATAGCATACGAAATAAATACTCGTACAGGTAAGCCTAGATAAAAACTACAAAGGCTCTGTTTTCAGTTAACCAAAAAAACCAAGAGCTCCTTTTGAAAAGACCAAAATAATTCTATGTATACTAGAGTTAACAGTTGGGACTAGACTGCATAGAGACTTCTTAAACCACTCTTCCACTCTAGAGCTTCATGTTTAATCACTAGAAGTGTATAAATAGGATACACCAAGTCTGCAAAACCAGAGGAAGACACCGAAACGAGTGAAGTAGGTAAAGAATACACCACACTGAAGCTGTATCTAATACAAACACAGATTGCGGTTAACCTTTGTGACCTATGATGTAATGATAGATCACGGGTAATGTACGGAATAAACGGTATGTCTTGGTGAAATATCAGCACTGCTTGACTCTTGACTCTCGAGTCAAAGACTCAGGACAAAGTCACTAGACCCAGGCTATTGGACTGATGGGCCAAGGACCCAAGGTTTATCTTCTGGAAAAATTGTTTTGGGGATACTTTCTTTCAACAATCGGTTACTTTCGGTCCTTGAATCTGTTTTTCCACCTGAACTACGTATTTACATCCGTTTAAGATTGCAAGAACTCCAAAGTTACAATCCCGTCATTTTTTGAACCCAAGACTTCCGCAATGTAAGGCAAGTGTGATGATCACTCGACCATGGAAAGGTCCAGATAAATGTCGGTGTCGTAATGTGTGAAACGGATAATTAGTAAACCTAATTATTTATCCTAGAACTACATATTACACTTTGATCAAATTCATGAATTGTGATGGAAGTTACGCTTAGGACTTATCTTGCCATCGGAAATGATTTAATAGGGCAAGTAAAGTGTAAAGTGTAAGGAGATGCTACTGTTATCAATTTACTTGGGCCCTCGGCCGTCAGCAGTGTTGGAAAGGGGTCTCCAGGGATGTGGGTAAACCTAATTATTTATCCTAGAACTACATATTACACTTTGATCAAATTCATGAATTGTGATGGAAGTTACGCTTAGGACTTATCTTGTCATCGGAAATGATTTAATAGGGCAAGTAAAGTGTAAGGAGATGCTACTGTTATCAATTTACTTGGGCCCTCGGCCGTCAGGAGTGTTGGAAAGGGGTCTTCAGGGATGTGGAATAGGTCCCAATATCCTCAAAAATCTCAAGATAGCAAAGTACTTTATGATATTTGTACTACAAACATATTATTATGGATTGAATCAGGTTAGAGTGGTTAGAGCATTCCAAATAACTACATTCCTACCACCAAATCAAGAAGCCACAGCTAGGATACTCTATGATAGTTGAAAATTACCAAAATACTTGAAGATGCCTTGAGATATCCCAAGATTATTTGAAGCTACCAAAAGATATCTTGACCTAATAACTTCTGATACAAAAGTGTCTTTATGTCTACCCTTAATAACCTGGAGTTATCTCCCGTCTAAGGCTCCTTTTCAACACTACTGTAACCTACCAAAAAGCGGTCTCTTCTTGAATCCTTGTGTGCCGTGTCCATTTTAGTTTAGGAATATTGCACTGATCCTACTGTGGAGCGCACATCAACACTCAACACTAAAATATAATCTTACATAGAAAACGCAGGTACTCGTTTCCCCACAATTTCCATCTCTGAAGTATAAATAACACTTCCAAATTCTTGGCCAGCACCTGAGAGCTATGTCTACCTGATGAGTTCCAATAAGAACGAAACGCGTCTTAGGCTACTCCCAGGTGTTGGCTAAATTGGTGACCCCGACAAAAACTTACATTGGGCGTGAAGATGGGATGCAACTGAATGAACAACTTGGCGACGAAGAATTTGGCTTCAAACGGCGGCACAATCTGATTGGTCCTCGTGTTCTGAAGTTCGTCGCACAGAGTATGAGATCCGAGCCAGAAATCATTGCCGAAGAAAAACTGGGAAGAATAACGGCCACTTGAGTCGACCACTGAAAAGGAAGGGAACGAATAATTAATTGGGTTGGAAGGAAGAAGTGGTTGGGTGAAAGAGCTTCTCCAGGAGTACAAGACCAATATGTTTTGCTATCTTTAATACAATAGTAAAACTGTGTGCATTAAAGAAAGGCTCATTTTTGGTACTAAAAACTGGGAAGAATAACGGCCACTTGAGTCGACCACTGAAAAGGAAGGGAACGAATAATTAATTGGGTTGGAAGGAAGAAGTGGTTCGGTGAAAGAGGTTCTCCAGGAGAACCCTGCCACTATGAAAGCCAGAGAAAAAATAGTCACTCACTATCAGGTAGACCTGACAGGCGGATCTGATCAGGTGTACCTGTCAGTCCTACCTGATAGTGAGTGGTCTTATAAATATTTGGATAATGTTTGCTACAGCAAAACTTTTAAAGAGTTTGAACTTTAAAGAAGGTCAATTTGGTTGTAGTAGAACCTTTCAATAGGCACAGTCACTCCTCAAATAGGTATAATTATTATTTTAAGAAAATAAACACTGGACAGGAGATAGAGCCTGTTAATTCATGGTCAAATAGCCCTAATCAAACCTTCGAATAGATATCTCATGGATAACAACTGACTCCATACTATTTATAATAATACCAACCTGACCTTTTCTATTATTTACATTTGCAACACACTTGTGTTGTAATGTCATGTATATTTGCGGTTTTCCGCAAGCTTACATGAAATTTAAAACCACTTGACATTATTTAAGTCATCATCTTCAGGCAAGAAGATTTTGGGACCAAGTTATTACGCTGTTACAATCTGTTACATACAGTTTGGAATTAGCCAGCATCTTTCGAAGTTTAGTATCAAAGTGGGTTTGTATCCCGGAGTTCCGGGGTTCAATTCCTGACAGAGTCGATACTTTTCAGACTCATAAGGAAATTGTGTGGATACTTACTTCTGAAGTTTAATTATGTCAATATGTAGCTCAAAGTGGGTTTGTATCCCGGAGTTCCGGGGTTCAATTCCTGACAGAGTCGATACTTTTCAGACTCATAAGGAAATTGTGTGGATACCTACTTACTTCTGAAGTTTAATTATGTAAATATGTAGATATCTATTAAATTTTTTACATATTTCCCTGGTTAATACAGCCTACTATTTAAGTATTAAGTATAGCGAAGAAGAACAAGAAAGAAAAAACCTGGTAGGTAAAATTTCTGGTGAAAACTTTCCTTATTGAAAGATAAGGAAAATGATAAACACCGACTGTGGTGGTGCAGTGATAAAACCAGACACTTACTATAATTTGGTGGTTCGCTTTGCAAGTCTGGAGGGAACATCAGTTAGGGATCGGAAAATGTTGTGTCACCCTCTGTGACACATACGAAAGCCTAGATGAGTGCATATTTTGGTAGGTTTGTGCATTTTCATGCATAATTGAGCAATTTTTGGTGCATATAAGCATATTGTATGTATATTTAGGCAACTTTTCGTCCATATAATCAGCTCCCTACTTATTGTGATACTTCCAAACTCTGCGAAGAAGCTCTTCTTTTCACCGCAAATCCACAAACAAAATTCACGCTTTAGATTAGATTTTAGATTTAGCTCAAATCAAAGAAAGGTAAATTTCATCAAAATAAAAACATCGTAAACCAAATTGTGAAATAAACTGGTGATGGGTAACATCGTCAAATTTCAACCCTATATCAGCCCACCACACAAATCTGACATGGTACCATTGTGAAACTATGTTGCATAAACTCATTAAATTTGAGAGATAAATCACTTTAGCAACCGCTATACCACTAAAATAATGAAGACTTGTTATTCGATACATGGCTTGAAATTGATAGATCATATTGACAGTTTCTATTTTGACTATTCATCAAATCGACCTAGATGATAGCTGACATGAAATGGTGCTTGATTCGCTGGATTCAAACTTGATGAACGACTAAAATGGCACACTATGAAACTTTATTTATATAATGATTATGTCCTTTGTAATTCTTGAGATCTTTTCTGTTTGCTCTTTCCCTCCAGGTCACTCTCGAAAAGTTGGTGATTTGGCACATCCACTAAATTTATTAATTCTTCTCGCTCTCTCTCCTCTCTTTCTCCCTCTATATCTATCTCTCTCTTCCTCCTTCAACCTGTATTAGAAAATTTGGTATTTTGGAACATGCACTGAAAAATAACGTCAAAGCCTCAACAACATCGTTGTTATTCGATACATGGCTTGAAATTGATAGATCATATTGACAGTTTCTATTTTGAGGTACCTATTCATCAAATCGACCTAGAAGATAGCTGACATGAAATGGTGCTTGATTCGCTGGATTCAAACTTTACGTACTGAAGGGGCACACTATGAAACTTAAAGCATCTAAAGATAATGATTATGTCCTTTGTAATTGTGGAGAACTTTAATGCTGTTTCCTCTTTTCCTTCAGCTCACTCTTGAAAAGTTGGTAATTTTGGCACATCCACTAAAATTTATTAACTCTTCTCGCTCTCTCTCCCTCTATCTCTCTCTCTTCCTCCTTCAACCTGTATTAGAAAATTTGGTATTTTGGCACATGCACTGAAAAATAACGTCAAAGCCTCGACAACATCGATATACGAGTAATATTACAGAAACTTGGTGAGAAGTTCATCGAAGAACAAATGGATTAAATGGACAGTAACTTTGACTGAATATATGCTAAGTGAGAACACAGAACAATAATATGTTGTGTTATTAAATAATATTTTCACGTAATTAATTCGAGTAAGGAAGCACTCATGATTTTGTTTTCATAATTACAACACTCTTTTCAACTCGTAATATGCTAAGTGAGAACACAGAACAATAATATGTTGTGTTATTAAATAATATTTTCACGTAATTAATTCGAGTAAGGAAGCACTCACGATTTTGTTTTCATAATTACAACACTCTTTTCAACTCATAATTATCAGATAACAAAGAGGGACTATCTACTTAATCTACTGATAAAAATAAAACATATAATCTCTAAAGTCTACGTAAGTCTAGACTGAGAGGAAACCATGTAATTAAGTCAACAAAATATTGTATAACTCTTTAACAACTTCCAAAACACGATAAACAGAAGTTTGGAGCTAATTAATCCATGGTGGGTTCCAGTCAAGCACCTCTGTGGTGGTAAGAGCTAGTGACACAATTATGGCTAACCTTGACTGCCATGACAATGCTAGAAACCCCCCAAGAGAAGACTATCTCTCATCTCAGAGGTCTAAGAGGTCTCGTGTGAAGAAAATGTTGATAGAACTGAAGAAGTAAAAAACACCATCACACCTCATTGAATAAACACAAGTACCGGGTGATTAGAAAGTTGAATGCAGATCGAGAATTCAGGCAGGTGTATTAGAACACTTGTTCATGTTCGTCCTGGAGCTATGGACAAAGATCAAATGCTTGGCCCGAAGTTCTGCAGTCCAATGTTGCAAGCCACTTTGAGCTTCTACGGAACAGCAAATGATAGAAAAACGTCCAGAAATGGATGGGTGATTAGAAAGTTGAATGCAGATCGAGAATTCAGGCAGGTGTATTAGAACACTTGTTCATGTTCGTCCTGGAGCTATGGACAAAGGTCAAATGCTTGGCCCGAAGTTCTGCAGTCCAATGTTGCAAGCCACTATGAGCTTCTACGGAAAAGCAAATGATAGAAAAACGTCCAGAAATGGACAAACATAACAAGAAAAGCTAACATGATACTGTTAAGCTGATAATCATTTTGCTATAAAGGAAGAAAAAATAGCGTTAGTGGATGTGCCAAATACTCTAATCATTCTAATGTTACCTTTTTAAAATGCAATTACGGTAATAATATTCTAATAAAACAATAATTAAAACTCACTATGGTGGGACCAGGAGACTATCTGGCAACATAGGATACAATATCATGTTGGATTAGACTATTAGAGAGTCCTTAGTTCATCTTTAGGCACTCCCAAATTACAATTATTAGTGTCTGGTATTCTCTTTCTCAGAGTACCATCTAAAGTTTAGTGGATAGATTATAGCATTCGGCTTGCTGACCTAGATAAATGTACAGCCTATCAATCCACCTATCAGTCATTCTGTCACATTGGGCGTTAATCAAAGCTAAATCTCGAGAGAAAAGGAAGATTCCTGGTAGAAAATATCTAGGACCGGACTTGGGATAGCATTCGGCTTGCTGACCTAGATAAATGTACAGCCTATCAATCCACCTATCAGTCATTCTGTCACATTGGGCGTTAATCAAAGCTGAATCCTGAGGCAAAAGGAAGATTCCTGGTAGAAAATATCTAGGACCGGACTTGGAAATACCTTTTGCAGAATGCAGGTATGCATCAGCAAATTTTGAATTGCCAATATTTATCGAAATTGGATAACTCCCTCAGAATTTAGAGCGAAACAGACAAAGGAACTAAATAAGCAAACAAACAGACAGAAAAACTGATACATCAGATTTAGCTGATTTAGCACATCCTTAGTTTGCTCTCAGAATCAAACATATCACGTTCAAACTGACCGTTCATAACGTCAAGTCAAGACTTAAAACTTCATTCAATAAAATTGTACCTATACTCTAGGAGGAAATACATCAGATTTAGCTGATTTAGCACATCTTTAGTTTGCTCTCAGAATCAAACATATCACGTTCAAACTGACCGTTCATATTATCGATATTATTAAACATCCTATACTTGATCATATGTTTGATCATATACAAGCGGTCTCGCGATTAGACCTACTTTACTTTAATCTACCTCAAAGCTATACTGAAATGACGCGACTCCTAGCTTCAAGCTTCGAGTACCATTCTGATTCCTTATATAATCCCTCTTCTCAGGTACAGGTCTAACCATTCTTCTCATGTCTGACTGTCTGAATCAGTGTTACTTGGTCTCCGAACAAATTCTTCTGCAAGAGCTTGCTGTTGTTCTAGACTGGGGTTTACAATCTCAAGTTAGAGTCCCTATTAAAATTTAATTTGGATAATTATTGGCCTTACGTTATATTTTGGTGGTTGGCAAAATGTATGGGTTGGCGCGCTGGCTTACCGTTGACTAACAGTTCCCCAGCCATGTAATCTTTTCCCAATGCGATGCGATGGGTCAACCATTTGCCCAACGATGAGGCAACCCTATGATTTCCCAACCATCGATGTTGTTAGGGATGTTACCCTAGAATGCTCGGAGACTACGTTCGAGCAGGCTTCAAACGTTCTCAGAGGTAATAGCCATAGTTATGAGAATATTGTAGAACTGAGGGTTAGAGACTGACGTTTGAAAATAGATTTTCTGGATAAAAAGAAAAGAAGTTATTAAGCTCTTGATTTGTTTCTTTGTATAAGAAAGGTACTAACGATTGTCGTAGTGCCCATAAGTGTGTGGTTTACCCTAGGACACGATTTGGCCTGATGCACTGCTAATGCCGATGCCATGAGCCCACATTTTTGTACTTGGACTGATATTTTACGCATTTTTCAAAGTTGTTAGGTATGACTCCATTCTTCAGATGAAGCAATGTAAAAGAGTTTTTACGAATATGACTCACTCAATTCTTCAAATTGCTCTGAAACATTGGGAGATATTTCACTGCTGGAATTACCGATACCCATATCGTTAAACATACCTACTTGTTATACCTTGTATAGTCGTACATTAATTCAAGTAGGTAAGCACCCTCTTAAATTGATGGATATCTACTGTGCTAAGTAAGTAGATACTTTTTTAAAACTTTTAACCAGATACCTAAGTTATATTCAAAAGCTGCAAACCTTATCAAAAGCATACAAGCAAGGCTAAAGTTATGCTGTTATTTCTCTCACAAGCACTTATTTCTTTCTGTTTATTCCATTTTATTTTTTCATTTCATCAATTATGCCTTTTAATCCTATTTTTTGAACACAAGGTATGGTTATTCCTCTGTGTACGTGAAGAAATAGTCAAAACATCTTCCCATCATTTTGCTCGAAAACACAATTGACATTCACCACAAACGAGTACGGAAATCTCGAAAACCACGTGCAAAGCACTACATTCGGCAATATGTTTACAAAGTTCGAATCTTCGTAGAACAATACGTATTGTTTGCTCCAAACTATTGTATCCGGTATATCCTTATGAATCTCATCAAGAACAACGTATGAATATGTATTCTAACCATCCCAAGAGTTATTTTCTTCTCCTTCAACTTGACTATGCTTAGAGGTGTGTAGGCTCACCTTCTGTGCGATCACTTCCTCAGAGATTCCGGGTCTTCTGAGGAATGAATTGAAAATTCACATGATCTCTTCGCAAGTGCGTTTGTGGTTGGGCGTATGAATATGTATTCTAACCATCCCAAGAGTTATTTTCTTCTCCTTCAACTTGACTATGCTTAGAGGTGTGTAGGCTCACCTTCTGCGATCACTTCCTCAGAGATTCCGGGTCTTCTAAGGAATGAATTGAAAATTCACATGATCTCTTCGCAAGTGCGTTTGTGGTGGGGTGGAAGAGCTACTTGGAGAGAATCCTGCCACTAAAAATGAAAGCCATAAAAAGAAAATGACCGAGGAAAGTGCCAAGGAGAGGAAAGATGGAGTGAAGCCTTTCAACCTTTCATGCTGTCAGTATTTGCTGATAAAGGAACTGATTGATTTTAACCACACTGCCTACCTTTGCATTGCTATCTGCTTGCCAAAAAAAGGCAAAAAAGTTCAGAAAAAGCAGTAGCAAGGGCCAAGGAGCACGGATACAAAGGAAGATGATGATTATGACGAAAACATAGAAATACTTCCTTAACAATTTCATTGACAATATGAAGATACCTAATAGCCACTCTCTTATTCCTTTGATCCTCTTGTTTCTTCAGTTCTTCTTCCTGAAGCTAGAAGTTCAAACTAGTCACTGTAATGGACTTCAGGTAATCCAGACAATTGTAATTTACTTAACGAGGTGCTTGTAAACCACCAAGTCACCATTTATTATACTGCTCATCAGTTCTTCAAAGTTCTACAAAAGAAGCTGTGAAAGCTAATTATTTCGAAGGATCCTAATGAAGGCAGTGCTATTGTGCCATTATTGTTGTAAAGTAACAAAATGAATCCGCTCAGGTGTTTGATTAATTTCTGCAAATTGTCCGGATTCTATATTATTGTTGTAAAGTAACAAAATGAATCCGCTCAGGTGTTTGATTAATTTCTGCAAATTGTCCGGATTCTATTTTTGGAATCACTTTGTGTGCTCTAGCTTTTGTAAGTTGTGTTGGAGATTGATGATTTTTACTTTCAAAGTGTCATTTCGAAATCAAAATAAAAAATACTCACACTAAATTTTAAGTAATTTTCTTCGAAAGTATCTTTTCAGAGGTCTTAAATTTCAGATCAATTTTTTGAGCTACGTTCGTGTATGGTGGTGCTATCTGCCAAGTAATTCTTCAGGTACGACGAGATCTATCTCCTCTCTTAACAAACACTACAAAACCACAAACAGTTTTATCGATTCGCTTTCCTCAGTTAGAATTCCATTAATATCACTCGGCGCGGCGGCATTCGCTAATTATTCAGAATCCACGACAATGAAAAAGCTCCTTTTTGTGTTTAACCTAACACTATAATAACACTGGTCACTGCTCATTTGTGACAGCTCCTTTTTGTAGCAATTTTTCTCTTTCGTGGCTTCTGAACCGGTATCCGCACATTCTTGCGTAATTTTCTTCCTGTCACATTTCCTTGGGTTTACGCACTAGACTTGTCTAAATGAGTATTGAGTACTTGTGTGCGAGCACAGTGGTCAGTTATAGCACGCTTCACTCTGAGAACATTTCTCAATCAAGTCCACGACTTTCACTGACGGTAGATCACAACGTTTGTCTGGTCGCGTAGCCACCAAACCACCATTGGAAATGTCGGTGGATTAGGTATGTTTAGTTTTATGTCAATACAGAGTCAGAATTTAGCCATTCGTCTTATTCATGGCATCGTTTAACGAAGAATTTGACGTAAATTTTACAAAAAAAAAGTTCCAAAATACATAGGATCCTAAGAAGCCAATATTATTGAAACTGCTTGTAAGAAAGGACTTTTCGAGTCCTATGCAAAAGATACTTCAAAATATCTGATGTTACCAAATATTATCTTGGAAATTATTAGGCTTTCCCTTTCCCTATTGTAAATTTTCTTTATTGTTTCTATTACGTACATCTTTCTGTTGAGTTTGCAACAATTTTTCCAGTAGGAAATGTATGAAAAACAGTAGGAAATGTAAAGTCAGTGAAAGTCGTGAAAAACAAAACAAAAACACTCGAAATTTCAAGTTAAACTCTTTTGTTACACACATGTCAGTATGACAGTATGTCTAGGTTTGAAATTTTGAATGTACCTTATCGTTTCAAATTTCAGTAGAGGCCTAATAGATAGTAAGCTCTCTCAAGCAGTTACCCGGTATGGTCATGTGCTTATTTATTATTAGGTTATATCACTTAGACGAACGGAGAGCGGACGTTATAGCATTATACACATTTTTTAAAGAAATATTTATGTAACATATTTGTTGGTGTATAGGTAGGTTGGTATCTTGACTGGTCATAATAAACACCTCTTTGGTTCCAAGTTGTTTTGGATCTGGTCTAGTCTTTGGACTGCTCTTTGATGATTCCGAAATTCAGTCTGTGTAGTCTGTTCATTCATGTTTGACTATTAAGACCCGGGTCTATGGGTTCATGTAAAGTCTGATCATGCTTGGAGGCTGTTCTCAGAGGTCAACAAAGATGTTAACATAAATCTATAGACCCGGAGGTCAATTGAACATTAGAGTGTTTTGTTATATCGTTCGTTCAACATCACTTCCTCTGTTCATTTTTGCTGTGGGTAAAGTTTTATTCTACATATTTATTTACGATCGTCTATGTTTTCATCACATTTTCTTTTTCTACTCTTTTTATGTTGGACTTTATTATGAATTCCTATCACATGAGAATCTGAGTACACAATATTTTAAGATTTGAAGGTCTAGATTTTTTACGATATCTGTGTGAACACTTAGACTGAAGAGTCGCTAGATAGGATAGTGTACATACTATCACTATATTGATATTATCAATGGCACTAGAGCATGGAGTTGTGGTATCGTGACGACTCTTCAGTCTAACAGTTCACGTAGACATGGTATATACAAGCGGTCTCGCGATTAGACCTACTTTACTTTAATCTACCTCAAAGCTATACTGAAATGACGCGACTCCTAGCTTCAAGCTTCGAGTACCATTCTGATTCCTTATATAATCCCTCTTCTCAGGTACAGGTCTAACCATTCTTCTCATGTCTGACTGTCTGAATCAGTGTTACTTGGTCTCCGAACAAATTCTTCTGCAAGAGCTTGCTGTTGTTCTAGACTGGGGTTTACAATCTCAAGTTAGAGTCCCTAACAAAATTTAATTTGGATAATTATTGGCCTTACGTTATATTTTGGTGGTTGGCAAAATGTATGGGTTGCGCTGGCTTACCGTTGACTATCAGTTCCCCAGCCATGTAATCTTTTCCCAACGATGCGATGGGTCAACCATTTGCCCAACGATGAGGCAACCCTATGATTTCCCAACCATCCATGTTGTTAGGGATGTTACCCTAGAGCCTAGAGAATGCTCGGAGACCACGTTCGAGCAGGCTTCAAGCGTTCTCAGAGGTAATAGTCATAGTTATGAGAATATTGTAGAACTGAGGGTTAGAGACGGACGTTTGAAAATAGATTTTCTGGATAAAAAGAAAAGAAGTTATTAAACTCTTGATTTGTTTCTTTGTATAAGAAAGGTACTAACGATTGTCGTAGTGCCCATAACTATGTGGTTTACCCTAGGACACGATTTGGCCTGATGCACTGCTAATGCCGATGTCATGAGCCCAAATTTTTGTACTTGGACTGATATTTTACGCATTAATTACATCTTGGTTCAACACACATAATAATTCATGGAGGTTCCCGTGATAGTGCAAATTATAGCAAAACTGACTCCAACTCTATATCTCATTTTTTTCAAAGTTGTTAGGTATGATTCCAATCTTCAGATGAAGCAATGTAAAAGAGTTTTTACGAATATGACTCACTCAATTCTTTAAATTACTCTGAAACATTGGGAGATATTTCACTGCTGGAATTACCGTTACCTATATCATTAAATCTCTATATCCTGTGTTGATTAACTGTCACATTCGTACACATCGTTAATATACTCGCAGAACAAATTATTTGAATATTCAACCGTACGGATATTTCACTCGTTAAATTGCTATCCAGTCCAGTAAGTAAACTTTCTTATGTAAGGCTCTAAAAATTTAGGTCTTGTCACACTTTAGATACTTTTACGAATAGATACACAGACCCACATCTGACAATCTACAGTATGAATATCTACAGTAATCTACAGTATGAATAAATACTTCTACTAGAATTCAAATTAACCTACACTTGCAGATTAGATGTTTGTACGTACAAAACCAGTGCATATGAATCCGCAAGTGACATATTTATATTAATTTTGCTGTGTAATAAATTGCTCAATGATAAATCAAGTTCAATTTCATCATCTAAAGTGGTTGTGGCGTACTCACCTAATTGTTTTCACTTAATTTCAAATAAAAATCAAGTTTTTATTTAATAATCCTGACCTATCCAATATTGAATTTGGTTTATTCTTTCTTAAGTGTTACTTCGTTTTTCTTTATCGCAGAATCTTTACATATGTTCAGATTTAGCTTCAATTATGGATGTCTACCTAATTCTTCGTTTAATTTGCCGAAGTCTTAGTGTTTTGAAATTGGGCCATTGTGATGTTTTGGTATGATGATTGTGACAATCTAGATTCTCTTGTTGAAACTGATTGGTCACTCTTTAGGGTGTTCAACAATAGGTTGTGCTTGTCATATTGAAGGTTTTCTAAATCAAGATGAATCCGTTCTTCAGGAAAAAGTTGGTTAAAAATCACATAGAAATTTCAATTATGAATCGCATGTTACACAAATATATACGACATTTTTCCCGATATTTTTTTTTTTTTTAATAAATCTCGCACAATCGAAATTAATCCGTCAGAACACAATTAAAATCATTTAAAAACTGAACACTGAACCTGAAGAAGAAAAAAATCTAGTATGGTTATTAAAAGTGATGCAATGTTTGTAGCCCCACTTCTGTGAATGGGACACCCCATTCTTGAAGAAAGTGAAATCAGAGTTAGGAAGGAGTTTGATAATATTAAGTAAGTACTGGTCTTCAATGACTTGGTTCATATCAGACACAAACTTCAAACAATAAGAAAGGTCATCGTGAACTCCGCCATTAAAAAAAAAAAAAAAATCTTTCGGTTTATTATGGACCAGAACATCCCAATGTTACGCTTTAGACATGCTGATGTGTTATTAATTAATTTATTGGAAATCTGGAAGGAAGTGAATATGCATGAATCTTTGGAAATAAGCATTAAATAATAATTTATTTTAACCATTTTATGTAGAAGATAAATAATAACACAGCAGAAGATCTTTTATCTATCGATTTTAACTCACTGAAAACTTGATTTTACTCTCCTCATTGAGATATCTATGAAAGTTTGTGTCTGATATTTGAGGCTTTTGACAACTTTGAGGTATACTGTTTTTATACGTGTACGGATATTTCACTCGTTAAATTGCTATCCAGTCCAGTAAGTAAACTTTCTTATGTAAGGCTCTAAAAATTTAGGTCTTGTCACACTTTAGATACTTTTACGAATAGATACACAGACCCACATCTGACAATCTACAGTATGAATATCTACAGTAATCTACAGTATGAATAAATACTTCTACTAGAATTCAAATTAACCTACACTTGCAGATTAGATGTTTGTACGTACAAAACCAGTGCATATGAATCCGCAAGTGACATATTTATATTAATTTTGCTGTGTAATAAATTGCTCAATGATAAATCAAGTTCAATTTCATCATCTAAAGTGGTTGTGGCGTACTCACCTAATTGTTTTCACTTAATTTCAAATAAAAATCAAGTTTTTATTTAATAATCCTGACCTATCCAATATTGAATTTGGTTTATTCTTTCTTAAGTGTTACTTCGTTTTTCTTTATCGCAGAATCTTTACATATGTTCAGATTTAGCTTCAATTATGGATGTCTACCTAATTTTTCGTTTAATTTGCCGAAGTCAAATTTGAATTTGGGCCATTGTGATATTTTGGTATGATGATTGTGACAATCTAGATTATTCTAGATCATCTTGAAACTAATTGGTCACTCTTAAGGGTGTTTAATCGGTTGTGCTTGTCATATTGAAGGTTTTCTAAATCTAAGACATCAAGATGAATCCGTTCTTCCAGTAACCCATAAATCAGATGTCCATGTGGATTTTCATGCTCATTACCACTCTCACCTTGATTATGTTTGATTTCTTTGTTGATATCAGGCCTAATCACCTCTTACTGTGTAACCTTACAGGGTTCAATACTAAATTACCTTTCTTTTCTCTAGCAAGAACACAGATTCTCCTTCAACGGAAAGAATTTCTCCATCAATTTTTTCATCGTTTCATCTGCGTAATCTTTCTTCCATGTCGGAAACCTTGGCTCAATGTTGTCAAATTCTGGTCAAGGAACATCTAGCTATTTTCTTCAAACAGGTGGATGCTATTTTTTGTATCGAATGTGACCAAGGAGAACCATGTCGATTGAGTTTGACATTTCATTAGTGACATTAACATGGAATTGAATGATAAAGTTGTGTTGTAACGTTAGTACCGGTGCCTTATAGGTAACGGGGCTTTGTCACTTTTTTTTGTATGGGGGAAAACGTGGGGGGAACGTGGGAAAAAATGAGATTGTTTTATTGAGATGTTTTAGTGTAATGCTTGTCCTATGTGATGATATGAACACAGCTTCTTGTGGAGCTGATCCTTAATCGCCACTATACATATGGGTTCCTAGACTTTATTGGAGTACCTACATTTCTTTTCTTTGTCTGGTATCCATTACAATTTCGTTACTATCTGGTTAAAAAATGGTTAAAAGGCTTCACTGAGACTGTTCGCCATTCATCATTTTTTATAACAAAGCGCGTATAATATAGTTTGAATATTATGGTCCCACAAGTGATAATAAAGTTTAGGTCTGAATCGTTAACATGATTGAAAGCCCTACATCTATGACACTCCATAATACGTCAGGCCACAAGGTCACCTCTACTTGACTTTCATTCTCAACATGTGACAACTTTCGCTAAAACTCGCCCTATTATCTTTCGAGACATTTTTCTTTGCTCCT
The DNA here is from genome assembly GCF_000475195.1 of Diaphorina citri. Classification (NCBI taxonomy): domain Eukaryota; kingdom Metazoa; phylum Arthropoda; class Insecta; order Hemiptera; family Psyllidae; genus Diaphorina; species Diaphorina citri. The sequence goes on along the minus strand of NW_007379792.1, from coordinate 22,686 downwards.
TACTTTTCACCTTAACAACGGCATTATGATGAACGTTTGCTTTTATACTTTTACACGTGGTCTTTTTCGGTACTACTGTGGACTGGTAATCCGAGGACCGAGGGGTTCCAATCTCAGTAGCAACATGATTGAAAGCCCTACATCTATGACACTCCATAATACGTCAGGCCACAAGGTCACCTCTACTTGACTTTCATTCTCAACATGTGACATCTTTCGCTAAAACTCGCCCTATTATCTTTCGAGACATTTTTCTTTGCTCCTTACTTTTCACCTTAACAACAGCATTATGATGAACGTTTGCTTTTATACTTTTACACGTGGTCTTTTTCGGTACTACTGTGGACTGGTAATCCGAGGGGTTCCAGTCTCAGTAGCAATATTGTCTTGTCACGTAAGTTAATTTTGAGGTGATGGTGTACAATTGTATTTTTGTGAAAGTTGTGATTGAATAGATTATGATGTAAACAGATTTAGTGTGAGAAATAGTCATGAACAACGAGAATAATAATAAATAAGAAGATCTCGAAATTCCCCGCAATTAGTGCCCGGATACGAAAACTAACTCAATTAGAAATCAATTGACAATGTTCTTTACTTGAGGAGGAGGAAGAGCAGAAGTAGAGGAAGAAGAGGGAGGAGGAGTAAGAAGAAGAAGAAGAGGGACGAGAAGAAGAAGGAGGAGAAGAAGAAGAAAAAGGAGCAGCAGCAACAGCAGAAGAAGGAGGAGTAGGAGAAGGAGGAGAAGACGAAAAAGGAGCAGAAGATGGAAGAAGAGTTAGGAAGAGGAGGAGGAGGAGGAGAAGAAGAAGATGTTTAACCTATAGCAAATCGTGTTAAGCAAATAAGAATACTTAAATACTTGTTACAAATGTCGTTCTTAGGTATTTCTAATTTTGGGCTAAGCAAAGGAACGTATACTTACCTATTGTTTTACTATTTCTATACTACCATCACCATGTGAATAGCTTTGTCCACTTTTTGTTGTGTGTCTGTCTGTAAACAAAATATCTCGAGAACGGTAAGAGCTAGAGACTTGAAATTTGGTATGTAGATGTCATATGTGACAAGGATGCGACACGAAACTTTTGGTTAAGACCGGTGCTACGGTTGGCGGCATTTTACCGCTTTTTGGCGGTTTTCTGTGTAATTTAACAATATCTCGGGAATGGTATGAGCTAGAGACTTGAAATTTGGTATGTAGTTCACAAATGTGACAAGGATGCAACACAAAACGTTTGGTTGAGATGGTTGCTGCGCTTGGCGGTATTTTGACCGCTTTTGGACAGATTTCGACCGTTTTTTGGCGGTTTTCAGCTATAGCGACAAAACGGTTCGAGATATTGTAAAAGTTGGGGTAAAAGAACACTCAAATAAGCATCATTCAATAGGATAAGGAAAGTCGTGTGATGTTCACACCAGATTTTTTGTTTTTACATTTTAACAGGCAAGGTCTTCATGACCTGATTGAAACATAGAGGAGAAGGATATTGATGAGGAGACACGTGAACAATTGAAGATAGATAGTAATGAGAAAATAGTAAAAGAGTAGTAAACGTAGGAATAGGAAATGATAGTTATAGGAAAATGAAAAGAAAAGATACCAATCAAATTGCAAACAGGTACTCAATTTTGGATGAAAAAAAGGGATCCACTTTGAAAGGGGGGAAAAATAAAATTTGATATTTATTAGTTAAACTTTGATATTTCATATTTAACTAAGGAACTTTTGCAGTCTCATTCTGGTACATTCTATCTTCTTCAATACGAGTAATCTTCGCTATAAAATGCTTCAAGGTTTAGGAAGGACTTACGGAAATGACCGAGAAGAAATTTACTAGTAGAAACTTCAAGATAAAAGCACCAAATGCAATCTTTATAATCGCTCTTATCAAGGAGAATTTAAAATGTGTGATAGAAACGTTTATTTTAATGTTCATGAGCTACGTACCTATGTATTTAGTATTTTAATTGAAATTGTCACTTTCATGTAATTCAAGCCTAATTGCTCTAATAAAACATTTCAGATGTTTACAAAGATACCTACTCTATAAATTCAATCCTGCCAATATCTACGTTTTCCTGGATTGTAGTAGGTACCTAATACGTACGTACCTACCTACCCAGATATACCTATTGTAAATAAGACGAGTACCTATCTCTCCTATAGATTCCTCTCGATACCTACACTAGTACCTCTTACCTACTGATAACGGAATGTTTGTAGGTATATATGATGAAAGTGAAAATACGAGTACCTATCTCTCCTATAGATTCCTCTCGATACCTACACTAGTACCTCTTACCTACTGATAACGGAATGTTTGTAGGTATATATTATGATGAAAGTGAAAACACTTCCAATTAGTCACTTACTTTTCGCTGCCCAGGTGGATCCATTCCTCAGAGCAGCCAAGTAGATATGCATGTCCTGCTGACAGTTGTTGGAAATATTCCAATATCCAGGAAGTTTCTCCGGGTTCCAGAAATGCGGATTGTAAATGTTCAGGAGCCATTCTAAATCCGATCCAGGTTCCTGGTTTGGCCTGAACGAGTCCACTTCCGAATCCGAATATTTATCCGTCAAATCGAACTTCCTTTTCGTCAACTTCTGGATATTGCTATACTTTTCATTCGAAGATTTCACGTCCGCAGGATAATCAATTTCCCGTGATTCAAACTCACTATTCGTAGTTCTCGTTAGATCCTGAGGCTCCGAAGAGTCGGTACTAGTGATTTGATTTTGAGCTACAACTACACTTAAATTATTTACACTTAAAATTAAAATAATTAATTTGAAAATTAAACTAGACCGCCATCTAACGTCGTACATTGTTTTAATTTTAATAAATTTATAAGTCATCTCTAGAAAATAGGATGGAAAAAGTTGGTCCCCCCCCGACAAAATCCTGAATACGGCCCTGGGAATAGGGTCTCCTACTTAGGCACAAGTTAACTTCTATACTTGAATCTTGATCAAGTAAACCTGTGACAAGAAGTAACCTACCTGGTGCTGCAGTGGTCAAGACGTTCGCCTGGTAAACAGGATTGTGTGGGTTCAATCCCTGTCGAGGTATGGACTTTTATCCTCAATATAATTTGAGAATTTGACCAAAATAATAGAAGTACCTACCACAATAATAGAACTGCTGGAGTAAAGGTATTTCGTTTGTGGCCAATTTATACTTTAGGATCTTAAGCACTAATTTTGATCACTGAAGTTTATAGCAACGTTGCTCGTGGTTGGTATCTGGATGGGTGAACATCTGAGTAATTGCCTCCTGTCGGCCTTTTCCGACCCCATCAGGGTATGTGGGGTTATTGTCTTACGGGTATCATGTCACACTGTGACACTGTGACGATGTCACAGACACGATGGGTAGGTTTGACCGTACACCCCCGTCACTAAAAACACCAGCAGCTCCAGAGTGACATTGGATTGGCCCGCGGCGGTCGAATGCACCAGTTCCTCTTAAATGTTGTAGGATTAGTCTAGTTTGTATGACTTGATGAGCGCTGACTATCTGTATCTGGGGCAATGGCCATTATTTCTATCTGGTACAAACCCCGAGGTAAAGCCTCATTCACACAACTTGCATGTGCAACTGGCTACTAATTTGCATGCAAGTGACATACCATCAGCTACTCCCTTCACACTTGCATATTACTTTGAGTCTACATATTTAAGTTAGTGATGTCTATATTTTGATTCTACCTACGTAATATACCTAACGCCCTTGTGCCCCCCATGTTTATATTTTGATTTTTTGATCCATGTGAACGAAAGCAAAATAAAAAAAAAAATAATAATAAAATAATAATAGTGCTTATTTATTGCTCGCATAGGACTGAAAAGTCCCTTTACTCCAGCAGTAGGCTAACTACTATTATTGTGGTCAAATTCTCAAATTATATTGAAAATAAAATTCCATTCCTCGGCTGGGATTGAACTCACGCCCTCCTGTTTACCAGGCGAGCGCCTTGACCACTACACCACCGAGGCAGGTAATAGGTATGTAAAATAAGAAGTTGCCAAAAACATCGCACCATTTACATAACCTTCCCAGGTGATCCTAAAAAAAGAAAAAAAAAATTGTCCACAAGATTTTGCATAGATTACAGTCTCTACACCGGAATTTGGACTATTAACATTCATCCTGTACTGAGATCCATGTGAAATATCAAACCTTATGTAAGTAGCTCGTAACGTGTTAAAGATGTTGAATGTTACATGTTTGTGTGCTCTTATCTTGTTAGGGTCAAGAGATGGTTTTGCCAAATTAGAATAAAACTTGAATTAAAATCTTGCCTTTTTTACAAATGATGTGGGAGCACGGTTAGCCCTCGCTTCCCACGCAGAAGGTCCTGGGTTCGATTCCCACCACCGACAAGTAGAACAAGAAGAAGAAGAAGAAGAAGAAGAAGAAAAACATCAACAAAAACAACAACACTTTTTAAGTTTTACTCCCTCAGAGTCGATTTATTCTGTTCTCAATCTAAACTCGAGCCCATGATGGGTTAAGAAGGAATTCATTGACCACAAGTTGATGGGCGTATATTTCTTATTCCAACATAAAATTTATCACAATCTATACAGAATGAATTTGCGAGGAAACAATATTAATATGATTAATAAAGGAGAAAAAAAACCATACCGATACTATTTTGAATGAATGGTCAGAAAATAAGAACACTACTACATATAGGTATATCAAATAGAGAAAGTTATAAAACCTCTAACATGACCATACAGGGGGGGTCGTGTAAACATGGTTCTATGTGAGAAAAGCAATCTATGGAAAATTCGAAGAGTCAGATCTAAAGTCCCACCCTGTATTCTCTTTAACTCTAATACTTTTTTCTATCAGCTCTCTAAAGCTTTTTTCTCTCTCAATCCTAAACAAATTTCAGTTCACAGAAATACACTTTAAATTCTTGAGGCACATCATACCTAATAAGTTACCTTTTTTCTTCGTCTTCTTCTTCTTCTTCTTCTTCGCCTTTTCCCATGTTCAGATGGGGTCGGCGTTTGTCGTCGGCCTCTCAATCATCTTTTGATCGCTTTGAGGCCAACTGGTTTTGGCTAAACAAACTTTTCCGAGTAGGATTCCCTTCGCACTCAACCTTCGCTATTGATATAGCGTGAAGAAATTTGGACTAGTCTACTCCCTGTTTATAGTCCCCTAGCTAGACGCTGATCTACTCTCTGTTTATAGTCCCTCAGCCAGACAGCCAGTTACCTTTTTTAATTAAAAAAAATAGAGAGAGAGAGAGAGAGAGAGAGAGAGAGAGAGCAACTAACTGCCAAAGAAAATTTGCGAAACAAAATTTGGTTGGACTGTGACAGCGAAAAATTTAGTAAAGAAAAAGAGTTTTGTTTTTTTGTTTTTTTTTTTTTTTTTTTTTTTTTTTTTTTTTTTTTTTTTTTTTAAGAGGTTTGACAGAGGGAACTGTAACTCTAGGGTCTTATCGTCCCGAAATCGGAGAGAGAAGGAAGACAGGATAGGAGAAAGCCAGCCGTTCCGAGAACGAACATTATCCCATCAGGATAAAATCCGCCCCGGGCGGGAATCGAACCCGCGGCCTAGCGCTTACAAGGCAGACGCACTACCAACTAAGCTAACTAGGCTGGCAACAAACATCTAAACCAAATGCAAAAGTGTCGAAACTGTTGAGTTAAAACGTAGAACTTACTATCGTTCGGTGAATAAGCCATGACTTGGAGTTTGTTGTGTACTAGGTATTATTAATAATAATAATAGACTCTTGAGTGGAAGGCAACCACTAGGCGAGGTTAACGCCTTAGGCGTTCTCTACCACCTAACCCTTAGAGCTCTATTATTATGTGGTCAAATTCTCAAATAAATGAGGATAAAATTCCATACCTCGGCTGGGATGGAACCCACGCCCTCCTGATTACCAGGCGAGCGTCTTGACCACTACGCCACCGAGGCACCGAGGCAGCTAAAACCATGTTTGTACTACAGGCTAAAATATGAGTATTCTGAAGATTTGTCCACCGCCTGTAGGTTGGACATCACTGAATTCCTGACTCATGGTCATCCTCAGACAAGTCCATATACACATGTGCGATATCCATATCAATCTGTGTATGTTCTTATCTAGGTATATAATTACCTATGTACATAGATATAGTCTGCTTCTAATAGACCCGGGTTCGATTCCCGGCGGGGTCAAGAAATTTGTATCATGCAAATGATTGATTCCGTGACTGGCTGTTGCGGGGCCCACTCAGCCTCGTGAGGAAAATGAGTAGCTATGACATATAAATGCGCATAGCGACCGGTGCCAGCATGGTAGGTATAAACATTGGATTTTAGGATTATTGAGATATTGGGAAAGTCCTACAATGCTGCAGTGAGCACCAAAGTTTTGACATAATAACACAAAGAAACTGCATTTACATTACATTAGGACCAAGTGATGACTATCACAGGACGATCCATAGCAACATCGGAGCGTGCGATTTTTCACATTATGTTCAGTGATATCGCACGGTATTGTAAAACAAAGGGAAAGCTGTTGGTGAAAGATCGGAATATTGCAGAAAAAAAAAAATTTTTTAAAAAAAAAGGGAAAGGTGTTGGGAAAAAAGCGGAATTTTGCAAAAAAAAAAAAAAAAAAAAAAAAAAAAAAAAACAGTATAGGTATGTTGTCTATTTTTTATAATAGGTAGGTAGGTAGGTATACGCATTAGATTCCTAAATGACAACCTAATGCGGGTTTGAATGTACAAAATATAGCTACATAGGCATGGATATTGGTACCTAACTACCTATAAGTGATACAACCTAGACCTACCTACAACCACATACTTTGCAATTGGAAGGTTAGTCCTCGTAGGAAAATTGTAGGAACTTTACATATTTACCTAAGACATTTGGACACACATATTCAAGGTTCTCATATGAGGGGTTTTCCCCAAGATTTTCCAAGGTCTAAAACAAATAAAAATTACACTATAAGTATTTACATTTTAAAATCTAGGAGGCACTCAAATACAAAACCATCAAAGGTAACTATCTATGGTCCCAAAGTATCATAATGAGTTTACTTAGTATAAATATGTATAATGACTTAATGACATAGATAAATGATAGATATGAAAGCAAATATATCAAAAATAACTCTAACCTCATGAAAGTCATCTAAACAAACTTGAAAACCTTCAAAGTAAAATACCTAGGACTTCAAACTCTTTAAAGTTTAAAAAAGCTAACTTCCAACAATATTCAACTTTCTGAATAAGAACTTCAAGTCCAATTTCAGACCAATTCAGCAAAACTTCATGTTTCCCGTAAAACTTGGCCTTACTTTGCCAGCAAAGAATTGAAATAGGTTTCTTTGGTTGGCACTTCCGTGCATAGTTGATTGTAAGCTTCTGACATAAGTTTGTGAGTTTCTTGAATCACTTGGTCCAAATCATCCATTGTTTTTCCTTTAGTTGGTATCGGCCTTAAAGCTTGCAGAGTGACTTTTCCTGAAAACCATAAGACGTAGCATTTTAGTAGGATTTAATAAATTCAAAGTCGCATCCACGCCACAAACTTGGCCTTACTTTGCCAGCAAAGAATTGAAATAGGTTTCTTTGGTTGGCACTTCCGTGCATAGTTGATTGTAAGCTTCTGACATAAGTTTGTGAGTTTCTTGAATCACTTGGTCCAAATCATCCATCGTTTTGCCTTTGGTTGGTATCGGCCTTAAAGCTTGCAGAGTGACTTTTCCTGGAAACCATAAGACGTAGCATTTTAGTAGGATTTAATAAATTTAAAGTCGCGTCCACGCCACAGTTAACTCATATAAATTGAGTAACATCAAAGGTTTTGGGTGGAATCAAATGAAGTTTATTCTGTGGAAGTCTTTCAAGCGATGTCAAAATCGATCAAGGTCCCTGCTTTATGTCTTTTTTCCAGACTTCAATGTATTTTCCCTCATAAGCTTATTATTCAATTATTCATATTTGTTTAGGTACTCCCTATTATGTCATAAACTTACCAAGTAGGTACTACTTACTACTGTTCTCTAAAGTCGCGTCCACGCCACAGTTAACTCATATAAATTGAGTAACATCAAAGGTTTTGGGTGGAATCAAATGAAGTTTATTCTGTGGAAGTCTTTCAAGCGATGTCAAAATCGATCAAGGTCCCTGCTTTATGTCTTTTTTTCCAGACTTCAATGTATTTTCCCTCATAAGCTTATTATTCATATTTGTTTAGGTACTCCCTATTATGTCATAAACTTACCAAGTAGGTACTACTGTTCTTAAAGTGAGCTGGTAAAAGAACACTCAAATAAGCATCATTCAATAGGATAAGGAAAGTCGTGTGATGTTCACACCAGTAGATAGGATAGTGTACATACTATCACTATATTGATATTATCAATGGCACTAGAGCATGGAGTTGTGGTATCGTGACGACTCTTCAGTATAACAGTTCACATAGACATGGTAAAAAAAATCTAAACCTACAAAATATTGTGTACTCAGATTTTCATGTGATAGGAATTCATAATAAAGTCCAACATAAAAAGAGTAGAAAAAGAAAATGTGATGAAAACATGGACGATCATAAATAAATATGTAGAATAAAACTTTACCCACAACAAAAATGAACAGAGGAAGTGATATTGAACGAACGATATAACAAAACACTCTAATGTTCAATTGACCTCCGGGTCTATAGATTTATGTTAACATGTTTGTTGACCTCTGAGAACAGCCTCCAAGCATGATCAGACTTTACATGAACCCATAGACCCGGGCCGCAATAGTCAAACATGAATGAACAGACTACACAGAGACACAGACTGAATTTTGAAGTCATCAAAGAGCAGTCCAGGAAGAGTCGTCACGATACCACAACTCCATGCTCTAGTGCCATTGATAATATCAATATAGTGATAGTATGTACACTATCCTATCTATGGCTGTTATTTTTACCCTGCGTTATCTTGCTCATGCCAACATTGAGATTTTTGCGATTTCGGAGATACAAACACATGATCAGCAAATTATAGTAATCAACGGGGAAGTACAGGAATGCAATGGCTATCCATTTGGTCTGCTGAGTATTAGCATTGGAAAGGCATGAATCAGAACCTCTGGTCGACTATTGAGGACATTGGGCCATACGTTTATTGAACTTTTACCTATTTGCGGACCTGCATTCGTTTGTTGTTCATTTCGTTTTAAGCCCTAATATTCTCTAGGGCAGATTGCGTTTATTTACCCTTTGTTTGGATCGAAAATCATAGTTAAATAATGAACATGTTTACAGTTTTCTTGGGAAACCAAAACTATTATTCACTATAGTTTCAGTGTCAGACTGGCTGACTCCTTTTCTACACCTTTTTGCTCGCTGCATGTTTCTAAGTTGGACAGTACGATTTCTTAAACTTGTAAGTGAAATTCGGCTATGTACTATTTACCCTTTGTTTGGATCGAAAATCATAGTTAAATAATGAACATGTTTACAGTTTTCTTGGGAAACCAAAACTATTATTCACTATTGTTTCAGTGTCAGACTGGCTGACTCCTTTTCTACACCTTTTTTTCTCGCTGCATATTTCTAAACTTGTAAGTGAAATTCGGCTATGTACTCTATGTCGAACTTATCGGTCATACGATTTGCTGAGATTCATTATTGAAGTAATGTTAATTACATCTTGGTTCAACACACATAACAATTCATGGAGGTTCCCGTGATAGTGCAAATTATAGCAAAACTGACTCCAACTCTATATCCTGTGTTGATCAACTGTCACATTCGCACACATCGTTAATATACTCGCAGAACAAATTATTTGAATATTCAACCGTACGGATATTTCACTCGTTAAATTGCTATCCAGTCCAGTAAGTAAACTTTCTTATGTAAGGCTCTAAAAATTTAGGTCTTGTCACACTTTAGATACTTTTACGAATAGATACACAGACCCACATCTGACAATCTACAGTATGAATATCTACAGTAATCTACAGTATGAATAAATACTTCTACTAGAATTCAAATTAACCTACACTTGCAGATTAGATGTTTGTACGTACAAAACCAGTGCATATGAATCCGCAAGTGACATATTTATATTAATTTTGCTGTGTAATAAATTGCTCAATGATAAATCAAGTTCAATTTCATCATCTAAAGTGGTTGTGGCGTACTCACCTAATTGTTTTCACTTAATTTCAAATAAAAATCAAGTTTTTATTTAATAATCCTGACCTATCCAATATTGAATTTGGTTTATTCTTTCTTAAGTGTTACTTCGTTTTTCTTTATCGCAGAATCTTTACATATGTTCAGATTTAGCTTCAATTATGGATGTCTACCTAATTTTTCGTTTAATTTGCCGAAGTCAAATTTGAATTTGGGCCATTGTGATATTTTGGTATGATGATTGTGACAATCTAGATTCTCTTGTTGAAACTGATTGGTCACTCTTTAGGGTGTTCAACAATAGGTTGTGCTTGTCATATTGAAGGTTTTCTAAATCAAGATGAATCCGTTCTTCAAGTAACCCATAAATCAGATGTCCATGTGGATTTTCATGCTCATTACCACTCTCACCTTGATTATGTTTGATTTCTTTGTTGATATCAGGCCTAATCACCTCTTACTGTGTAACCTTACAGGGTTCAATACTAAATTACCTTTCTTTTCTCTAGCAAGAACACAGATTCTCCTTCAACGGAAAGAATTTCTCCATCAATTTTTTCATCGTTTCATCTGCGTAATCTTTCTTCCATGTCGGAAACCTTGGCTCAATGTTGTCAAATTCTGGTCAAGGAACATCTAGCTATTTTCTTCAAACAGGTGGATGCTATTTTTTGTATCGAATGTGACCAAGGAGAACCATGTCGATTGAGTTTGACATTTCATTAGTGACATTAACATGGAATTGAATGATAAAGTTGTGTTGTAACGTTAGTACCGGTGCCTTATAGGTAACGGGGCTTTGTCACTTTTTTTTGTATGGGGGAAAACGTGGGGGGAACGTGGGAAAAAATGAGATTGTTTTATTGAGATGTTTTAGTGTAATGCTTGTCCTATGTGATGATATGAACACAGCTTCTTGTGGAGCTGATCCTTAATCGCCACTATACATATGGGTTCCTAGACTTTATTGGAGTACCTACATTTCTTTTCTTTGTCTGGTATCCATTACAATTTCGTTACTATCTGGTTAAAAAATGGTTAAAAGGCTTCACTGAGACTGTTCGCCATTCATCATTTTTTATAACAAAGCGCGTATAATATAGTTTGAATATTATGGTCCCACAAGTGATAATAAAGTTTAGGTCTGAATCGTTAACATGATTGAAAGCCCTACATCTATGACACTCCATAATACGTCAGGCCACAAGGTCACCTCTACTTGACTTTCATTCTCAACATGTGACAACTTTCGCTAAAACTCGCCCTATTATCTTTCGAGACATTTTTCTTTGCTCCTTACTTTTCACCTTAACAACGGCATTATGATGAACGTTTGCTTTTATACTTTTACACGTGGTCTTTTTCGGTACTACTGTGGACTGGTAATCCGAGGACCGAGGGGTTCCAATCTCAGTAGCAACATTGTCTTGTCACGTAAGTTAATTTTGAGGTGATGGTGTACAATTGTATTTTTGTGAAAGCTATTTGTACAGCACATTTGTGGAAACCAATAAACACCCTTTCATGAACTACCCTTACTCCCCGTTCTCAAGATGACCCTTTGTGAAAGCTATTTGTACAGCACATTTGTGGAAACCAATAAACACCCTTTCAAGAACTACCCTTACTCCCCGTTCTCAAGATGACCGATTTTCGTCCTCACTTCGTCTTTTCTTGAACTCCGAGTAAGTTGACAGTTATTGGCAATGTCTAACCCTCTGTCAGTAGGACAAAGTCATAAACAAATGGTACCTAATTTGTTTCCATTGTGAACCTTCTGAATTACAATGAGATATTATACAAGACTTGTCATCCTTCACATATCGAATATTGGCAAACGATTGGCTAATATGCAATTCACAATTAATTGTATTTAGTGTCATAATGCTCGAATGAATAGTCGAAGGAAGGTAGGTCTTTGGTATTAATAGAATGTGTCTAATTGCTAATTTAGTGTCATAATGCTCGAATGAATAGTCGAAGGAAGGTAGGTCTTTGGTATTAATAGAATGTGTCTAATTGCTAATATTATTTTTTTTGTTTTTACATTTTAACAGGCAAGGTCTTCATGACCTGATTGAAACATAGAGGAGAAGGATATTGATGAGGAGACACGTGAACAATTGAAGATAGATAGTAATGAGAAAATAGTAAAAGAGTAGTAAACTTAGGAATAGGAAATGATAGTTGTAGGAAAATGAAAAGAAAAGATACCAATCAAATTGCAAACGGGTACTCAATTTTGGATGAAAAAAAGGGATTCACTTTGAAAGGGGGGAAAAAAGAAAATTTGATATTTATTATACATATTTCTGGACATGGTCTTCACTTGATATGATATTGTACTTGACCATTATCTCAAACTAAACAAAATTGATATTTATTAGTTCAACTTTGATATTTCATATTTAACTAAGGAACTTTTGCAGTCTCATTCTGGTACATTCTATCTTCTTCAATACGAGTAATCTTCGCTATAAAATGCTTCAAGGTTTAGGAAGGACTTACGGAAATGACCGAGAAGAAATTTACTAGTAGAAACTTCAAGATAAAAGCACCAAATGCAATCTTTATAATCGCTCTTATCAAGGAGAATTTAAAATGTGTGATAGAAACGTTTATTTTAATGTTCATGAGCTACGTACCTATGTATTTAGTATTTTAATTGAAATTGTCACTTTCATGTAATTCAAGCCTAATTGCTCTAATAAAACATTTCAGATGTTTACAAAGATACCTACTCTATAAATTCAATCCTGCCAATATCTACGTTTTCCTGGATTGTAGTAGGTACCTAATACGTACGTACCTACCTACCCAGATATACCTATTGTAAATAAGACGAGTACCTATCTCTCCTATAGATTCCTCTCGATACCTACACTAGTACCTCTTACCTACTGATAACGGAATGTTTGTAGGTATATATGATGAAAGTGAAAATACTTCCAATTAGTCACTTACTTTTCGCTGCCCAGGTGGATCCATTCCTCAGAGCAGCCAAGTAGATATGCATGTCCTGCTGACAGTTGTTGGAAATATTCCAATATCCAGGAAGTTTCTCCGGGTTCCAGAAATGCGGATTGTAAATGTTCAGGAGCCATTCTAAATCCGATCCAGGTTCCTGGTTTGGCCTGAACGAGTCCACTTCCGAATCCGAATATTTATCCGTCAAATCGAACTTCCTTTTCGTCAACTTCTGGATATTGCTATACTTTTCATTCGAAGATTTCACGTCCGCAGGATAATCAATTTCCCGTGATTCAAACTCACTATTCGTAGTTCTCGTTAGATCCTGAGGCTCCGAAGAGTCGGTACTAGTGATTTGATTTTGAGCTACAACTACACTTAAATTATTTACACTTAAAATTAAAATAATTAATTTGAAAATTAAACTAGACCGCCATCTAACGTCGTACATTGTTTTAATTTTAATAAATTTATAAGTCATCTCTAGAAAATAGGATGGAAAAAGTTGGTTAAAAATCACATAGAAATTTCAATTATGAATCGCATGTTACACAAATATATACGACATTTTTCCCGATATTTTTTTTTTTTTTAATAAATCTCGCACAATCGAAATTAATCCGTCAGAACACAATTAAAATCATTTAAAAACTGAACACTGAACCTGAAGAAGAAAAAAATCTAGTATGGTTATTAAAAGTGATGCAATGTTTGTAGCCCCACTTCTGTGAATGGGACACCCCATTCTTGAAGAAAGTGAAATCAGAGTTAGGAAGGAGTTTGATAATATTAAGTAAGTACTGGTCTTCAATGACTTGGTTCATATCAGACACAAACTTCAAACAATAAGAAAGGTCATCGTGAACTCCGCCATTAAAAAAAAAAAAAAAAATCTTCGGTTATTATGGACCAGACATCGTCCAATGTTACGCTTAATAGACATGCTGATGTGTTATTAATTAATTTATTGGAAAATTCTGGAAGGAAGTGGAATATGCGATGGAATCTTTGGAAATAGCATTAAATAATAATTCTATGTTTAACCATTTTATGTAGAAGATAAATAACTAACACAGCAGAAAGGATCTTTTATCTTCGATTTTAACTCACTGAATACTGAGGTTACTTCCGCATTGAGATATCTATGAAGGTTTGGTCTGACTCATTTTGAAGGTGCTTCTTGACAACTTTGACGGGCTGATATACTTAAATTTTCAGGCCGCCGCCAGGCGATGAATTTTCAAAAGTTATATTGTAGATCATGCTCCTTCTGATGGGTTTGTCACAAGTTAAATTTATTACCTAATTCGTAGATTATTTTCTGTGGCCTAATCTTTCGCCTTGAACTCTAAATTGGAGCAAAATAATTAGAGCGCGCAGCGAAATTATTTGAAAATTTGGCTAGTATTTTCTATAGTCCTAATTTTAGCCTGAAACTTTGGTAAGTGAGCAAAATAAATTAGGGGCGCGCAGGCGAATTTTTGAAAATTTTGGTTCCACAAATCTTGCAGAAAATCAGTCTGGGGACAAAAAAAAATTTTCAGCCGCGCAGGCGATTTTTTTTTGTTTTTAGGAAAAAACCACATAATATCTAGTGTACTCTCAAGCGCGTGGGCCCCAAACAGCGCGGGGCCGGGCCAGGTCTTGCCATTCTGCCTTATGTGGTAATCCGGGGCGCCTGACTAAATATTGGATTTTGCTCTCCAATTGAGATTTCTCTGGGAAACGTTCTGCTCGCTCTGACGTCCCATCTTGTGTGTCTGGCTTTTTGTGACATCTATTGTCGTCTTAGGAGTATATACTGTCTTTTTCATTACGGAAGTGAATATTATGTTTATTGTTTGATAATTCTCTGTTATCTCTTTATCTATTTCAATTAATTTTTATTCTCATCTTTTCAATCAATATCATTGTAGTTACTAATCAAATAATGTGAATGAGTCGCTAAAAAAATAATATCGCGATACCCAATAAAAAACTGTGATACACCATCGTATATTTACTCGCTGCGCAAGCCAATCTTCTCTTTTTTCATTAAGCTCGTTACCTAATTGTAATATCTTTTTTCTACGTTCTCTCTCTCTTATTTTTTTTTGTTACATAACACCTTTTGTCTTTTTTCCATTAGAATTTCTATCGCGTCTTTAATCATACATGACAAACATAAATCTGTTACCAAACTTGGGCGCTATCCCAAGAATTCATGTGTGTACATTGACAGTATAATATTTTCTAGCGATGGTAAATACATCGTAGTGTGTACGCTCTATAGGTGGTGGTGAGGTATTAAGAACGGTCTATGTCTCTCTAGTGCTATCAATTGCTCTAAGCTCATAATCATATAACAACTGATGGGAGACTTATATGCCATATGAATCATATGCTGCGGAGTCGGATATCGGCCACATAATATATGCTGCTGTTGCTAAGCGCAAATATGTGTGGTCTCGGCCTAGAGCTTTGCATATGTGAGGATATTAAATAAATCCAACTTAATTAGTCTTGGTGATTAAGTACTCTCACTTCTTTAGGCTCATAACCCACTCCTAAGATCGCCTGACTCATGTCACAGCCAACGAAGCAGGAATATTTTCACGTCTCACAGGATTATTTTCGTGTGTTTTTTTTTGTTTTATATCATAATATATTATGAGCCATTCTCAAAGCTGGCGTTTAGTCTAATCACGCTCTCTGTCTATAGAGTTACTCACCAGCAAAAAAAAAATCAAGCAAGACTTAATTTTAATTTGCATTTACTAATTATGATGCTGTTGCAACCAATAACATGTGTAGTTCTACCCTAATACATAACTAATAGCTTTATCTCTAGGTCAAATGGTCAATGGCCAGTCAACGAAGCAGAATATTTTTCACTGTTTTTTTTTTCTAAGAGTTTAACATCACTGTATAACTGCTAAGGTTTTTAGTGACGGAGGTTTTACCCTCCATTCGGCCTCCTAACATTAACCTCACCCAGCCTGAGTGAGGCCAGGAAAAGCCACCAGCAAGCACCCACAGACGGTAACCCATCCCGGAAGTAACCAAGGGCAATGTTTCTTAACTTCAGTGATCCGTTGGGGACGGGTGTATTCAACTTGCTATCCCCGCTGTCGGCTCACTGAATTTTCAACATGGTTTTGCTTTATTTGTTTTTTTTTTCTTTCGTTTGTATATCTGCTTTTTTTTTCTTTGAAGTTCTGCAAAATATATCTGCCTTTTGGTTCTCCTTATAAAGTTGACCCACAGAACTTATATACAATGACTGCTGAAACCCTCCAAGAGATTATTTGATTTTCCCAAGTTAAGAGCCCTTTATGTTGTAATTTGGTAGATGTTTAGAGGTTGTTGTTGTTGTTGTAGCGGCTTTACCTATAGCCGAAAGGTGATGACAAGATGTATAGAGGTTAGGCAGATCGTTGGTTGATATCTAGGATCTGGAAGATGAGACTGAGATAGGTAGGAAGTAAACTGATCTCACGTGCTCCGAGGTAATGTACGAGTAAGTACTCGTAGGTAGGTAAGTACGGATTCATCGGAAAAAAATTAAAATAGGCCGAGATATAGCGTGTTTTTCCGCTTCTGACACCTCCTACTGAACTTACCTTGGTAGCAGAGCGGTTAAAGTACCCGGCCGATGAGTTGAAGAGCATGAGTTCAATACCAACTTGGGACGGCATTGAAGTTACCCAAAATGCATGGGATTTGCTTGAATATACTCTCCATTAACAAACATCTATTACCGTATTACCTTTGCCAAAGGTATTCTGCTGTTAACAGGCCATCTTCAAGATATGGTTTATCACACTGGGCCCGTTTTGGGTTGCCATTTTTCTGTTTCTCACATCATCATTTCATCCGAAACCATCCGGAACTTGTCGAACGATGAAAGGTATTCTGCTGTTAACAGGCCATCTTCAAGATATGGTTTATCACACTGGGCCCGTTTTGGGTTGCCATTTTTCTGTTTCTCACATTATTATTTCATCCGAAACCATCCGGAACTTGTCGAACGATGATTTTTTTCTACACGAACTATTAAGCTAATGAACATTTCGACATACCCTTAAACATCTTGATTCATCTCAGAGAGCACCAATAGTTTTCGTACTCCCTATACAATTATTCCTAGGTAGCCAGGATCTCCGTTGAATTACAAGACTTTTTTTATTCGTATCTTCATAATCCTCTATTGTGATTGAATAGATTATGATGTAAACAGATTTAGTGTGAGAAATAGTCATGAACAACGAGAATAATAATAAATAAGAAGATCTCGATGTTCCCCGCAATTATAGTGCCCGGATACGAATACTAACTCAATTAGAGATCAATTGACAATGTTCTTTACTTGAGGAGGAGGAGGAATAGCAGAAGTAGAGGAAGAAGAGGGATGAGGAGTAAGAAGAAGAAGAAGAGGGACGAGAAGAAGAAGAAGAAGAAAAAGGAGCAGCAGCAACAGCAGAAGAAGGAGGAGTAGGAGAAGACGAAAAAGAAAAAGGAGCAGAAGATGGTAGAAGAGTTAGGAAGAGGAGAAGGAGGAGAAGAAGATGTTTTACCTATAGCAAATCGTGTTAAGCAAATAAGAATACTTAAATACTTGTTACAAATGTCGTTCTTAGGTATTCCTAATTTTGAGCTAAGCAAAGGAACGTATACTTACCTATTGTTTACAATTTCTATACTACCATCACCATATGGATAGCTTTGTCCACTTTTTGTACTCGGAGTTTGTTTTTGTTTAGAAGTTCGAGAACTTTAAATCAACACTTCAAATCGAATCACATCACAACCTTGTAACTGGTTCCTTGTCCCTCTGGTACCTTGAGAATAATCTTCTACCTTCTCAAGGAAAGGTGTATCCTTTCAACCGAGCCACGTGGAGTAAAAATCCACTCTTGGCCTATCATCACTGTTACGAGCCTAATTGAAGCTCATCGGATTAAGATCGCGGAGCAAGGTATTAGAATCAGTAATGTTGGTATTAGAGTTGGTAAGTTAGAGTTAACAACGCAAGATCCAATAATTTCTTCATCAATGATGAATTTATTAGCTGTCTGGTACCAGTAGATGGTTATGGTGATGAATTATTCTATGATTTTCGCCTCTTTTTAGCATGCTTGCATGAAAGATATTGACTTTATGAAAGGTGTTAATGGAGACTTAAAGTTCTCTTGGCGTTTTAAAAAGAAGGATAAGCTTGAAGCTTCCACTAAAGCTGGTAAAGAACAATTTACTCATCCACTAAAGCTGGTAAAGAACAATTTACTCACAGGTTTAGATGAACTATGGAGATTGAAAAGAATTACCATTACCAACTGAATTTGTTTCACAAAAAGTTTTCTCTCAAAATCTTCCACAACAACTCAGTTTTAGCTTGCTAGAACAAATTTTCCAATGGCTTGATGACACCAACTCTTTTGTGGTTGATGAACTTTATATCTTACGACTTAGGACAGATATTAATTCTGGAATACTTGGACAAATTAGTAAAAGAAGGTGGCGAACAAAGATTGTCGACCAAACCTTCGGAAGCAAAAGGTCTTCACAGTACCTCCAAGGTTGACAGGAATATTATGGCTAATCATCTCTTTGGACAGATTTCCCTCTTCTTCAAAACTGGAGGCGTTTTTTTTTTTTTTTTTTTTCTTCTTTTTTTTACTTAATCGTAATCGATAGTTTAACAGGCGCACACTGAGCAAATTGCTCAATTTCTGAACCTGTGGAATTATTGACATGAGCAAAATCAGACATTTGAAAATCCTCAATCCAAGCCCACAATAAAAGGGCTCAATAAGATGTTTGTTTACCTACTTAATAAAAAAAAGAAAATTAAAGAAAAAAAATCTTTTTTTTTATTTCATTTATTTTCTAAGATACCTACCCACCACAGACTTCTTCAAAGTTGTTGAAATCATTAATGTACATTCTAAGATCGATGATTTTATGTTCTACTTCCAGTCTACATGCTGGGCTATTCAAAATCTACCTTCCTACCATTGATGTAACTCTTGATCTGATGACCTCTAGATTACGAGGTCATTGGTTCAGAACAGGCTTCTTGGTTTTTAGAATACTCTCCATTTCTTTATCTATATTTCACATTTCTCTCCCATTAAGATCGTACCTATTTATTTATTCATATCGATCTAGGTATTGATATTCTTGGGCCTGCAATTCACAGTCAATCGGGCATTTACTAAATAAATATTTAAACAAAATCATTGGGTCTAAGTCTGCAAGTTTTTGTTGAGATGATTGTTCAACATGAACAGTAAACCCAGACTTCAGTATCTAACCAAACCAAGGAACGAAATCAATCGGTAGTCTACCAATCAAATCTCCCAAGTTGACTAAAAGATATTTCTGAGTTTGGGAGTTTCTTCAGAGTTTCAGACAGTTATCAATGTTGCTAAATTTTTACTTCACAGATGATTCCCAAAGTAGGTAATGAGCAACCTCAGAATTATTAAAATTAATACTCTATTTGCATTTGAAATTAGCAAATTAGTGGGTAAAGTGGGTACGTAGGTACTCACAGTTATATCATCCTATTCAAACTTAATAACAAGGAAATAAAAGGATTGTTTACCAAGAAGTTAATAGAGAGGTACCTAAATACCTACCTACTTAGAACATGTAGGATGGTAGGACTAAGTGGATGCGTGTTTAACAAAACCATACAGACAAATTTGTACTTGATTGAAGTAGAATTGATTTTTTAAGCATAATCTTGTGATAGGTAATCATTTTGAAGAAATATTTCTCTCAGAATTTAAGAAGATGGTACCAGTTGAAGGAGGAAGAGAAAGACAAGGATTTTTTCAAGCTTCAGGTTTAAGGGCGGTCCAGAATTTGCCGGGATTGGAAACTTCATTCAGAAAGTCTGACATTTTTCATAATTTAGAATGATAAATTTTCGCATAGAAGATAGAACTTGAAATTTGTCATTCAATTCAATTTTTATTGTATTGTTAATACACATTATATACAATTTACATTATAGTCATATTTCCTGTAAGTCCTTAGAATTCGAAAATCTGGATTTTTTACAAGAAGGAACTATAGTTTATAAGGGTGCGTTACATTTCAGTTGAAATACTTTGTCGAACTGTAAATACTGCAATAAAAACAACACTTTGGTAGTTAAAACATGAAGTCATTGAAAAAGTTTGAATGGCATAGCTCAAATAAGTACGACAGCGTTAAAATAAAACCAAAAACTAGAACACTTATGTACTGTCAAACCAATCTTGTAGATTGATTCACATATTTGAGCATGAATCAGTAAATTTCCTCAAGATATAAAGTTAGAGCTGAGGTCTCTTTCAGTCTCAACGTTCAAATTTTGCTATAGTAAGAAGTTTTAGTTATAGCCGTTACATTATAGATAAACCCAGAGTAGAAACTCCAGAAATAAATCTTGTAAAAATCCTCACCAACGAAATCTAGAAGAACTATGTACACTAGTAATCATAAAAGGTTTTGTTAGGACTTAGCCTAAAAGGATACAAGAGATTTTGAAAAAATGCTAAGTTATTTAAAATTTGATTTTTTTACATAATATATTATGAGCCAATCTTCAAGTTCATATTAGTCTATCACTTCATCCGCTATCATGACCTCAACAGAAAAAAAAAATCAAGCAAGACTTAATTTTAATTTGCATTTACTAATTATGATGCTGTTGCAACCAATAACATGTGTAGTTCTACCCTAATACATAACTAATAGCTTTATCTCTAGGTCAAATGGTCAATGGCCAGTCAACGAAGCAGAATATTTTTCACTGTTTTTTTTTTCTAAGAGTTTAACATCACTGTATAACTGCTAAGGTTTTTAGTGACGGAGGTTTTACCCTCCATTCGGCCTCCTAACATTAACCTCACCCAGCCTGAGTGAGGCCAGGAAAAGCCACCAGCAAGCACCCACAGACGGTAACCCATCCCGGAAGTAACCAAGGGCAATGTTTCTTAACTTCAGTGATCCGTTGGGGACGGGTGTATTCAACTTGCTATCCCCGCTGTCGGCTCACTGAATTTTCAACATGGTTTTGCTTTATTTGTTTTTTTTTTCTTTCGTTTGTATATCTGCTTTTTTTTTCTTTGAAGTTCTGCAAAATATATCTGCCTTTTGGTTCTCCTTATAAAGTTGACCCACAGAACTTATATACAATGACTGCTGAAACCCTCCAAGAGATTATTTGATTTTCCCAAGTTAAGAGCCCTTTATGTTGTAATTTGGTAGATGTTTAGAGGTTGTTGTTGTTGTTGTAGCGGCTTTACCTATAGCCGAAAGGTGATGACAAGATGTATAGAGGTTAGGCAGATCGTTGGTTGATATCTAGGATCTGGAAGATGAGACTGAGATAGGTAGGAAGTAAACTGATCTCACGTGCTCCGAGGTAATGTACGAGTAAGTACTCGTAGGTAGGTAAGTACGGATTCATCGGAAAAAAATTAAAATAGGCCGAGATATAGCGTGTTTTTCCGCTTCTGACACCTCCTACTGAACTTACCTTGGTAGCAGAGCGGTTAAAGTACCCGGCCGATGAGTTGAAGAGCATGAGTTCAATACCAACTTGGGACGGCATTGAAGTTACGCAAAATGCATGGGATTTGCTTGAATATACTCCCCATTAACAAACATCTATTACCGTATTAATGAAGAAATTTGGACTAGTCTACTCCCTGTTTATAGTCCCCTAGCTAGACGCTGATCTACTCTCTGTTTATAGTCCCTCAGCCAGACAGCCAGTTACCTTTTTTAATTAAACAAAATAGAGAGAGAGAGAGAGAGAGAGAGAGAGAGAGAGAGAGAGAGAGAGAGAGAGAGAGAGGGAGAGAGAGAGAGAGAGGACGAATAAAAGTAAAAATAAAATTGATAATTTTCTTAAAATACCTACCTTTGCAAGAGAGGAAATTCCTTCCTAGACCAGGATCGAACCCGGGTCTCTCTGATTACCGATCGTTTTTGCTACCGCGACCACCCTGTAAATATAATATTATGTGTAACTCAAATAACTAGCTTCCTAATATGCGAAATTAACCCGTGTGGTCATAATTACAAGATCTATCCGCACTAATGAGTGGTGTGAGCTAATCATTCCTATACCGCCACAATCGTTCTGTTTGAAAAAATCGACACACCAAGGGTTAATTATTATCAAAATTTGAAATAAGGATAATGTCCGCCACTCAGAATGTCTGACAGACCGCGGTCTCAGAGGGTTTGAGTTGGGTTAATTTTATTATTATCAACTGAAATTTGAAACAAGGAAAATGAAACACACTGTTTGAAAATAAGGAAAATGAAAATCATGTCAGACGGTTCCGGTTGGGTATCAAGATTCCGCCACACACGTGAATTAAAGTCCACCATTCTCGCTCAGACCGACTGACAAACCTAGAGCGCGGTCTGTCAGATGGTCTGAACGTGGCGGGTATTAGGACCAAGTGGTCAACTCCCATGGCGTAGTGATCACTGCGCTCGCCTTGCACGCGGGAGACCCGGGTTCGATTCCCGGCGGGGTCAAGAAATT
>NW_007379791.1:15458-39797 GCF_000475195.1 Diaphorina citri | reverse complement strand
AGATAACTGGCGCCCTGAAGTTCCCAAGACTAGACTAGACAATTAGTTGATGTCCATTTGTAGACAAAAACAAAGTCCCGCTTTCTCAAGTAATTAATTTGCTGTTTCCGTTTGTAAAAAAAGTGCTTCTAATTTGTTGGAAGTTTTGCTAAATTGTAATTTTATTATTAAATACAGGGTGGTTTTAAATGTCCTTCCGTGTCTGGAGATCTTATGACCCTTTCACTACCCTTTGAAAAAAACATAAGGCCTTGTTTACAAATTAAAATGCATTTAAATACCACGTTATTTCCTATAACATACCCTTTTTATTCTATTCTATTACCTTCCTAACTTACAAGTACGTATGTACTTATGTATAGTTCTTTCCCACCTTAGAAGTGTGTGACTAGGTTAAGATTAACACCTGTCTTCTACCCACATCACGTGTTTTCTATGTAAACTAATACCACAATCATGGTGCTCTTTTTTATGTACCTACATACAAGATGATGTATTACTTAATATGAAGCTATGTAATATTTTATGTACTTACCTATGTAGGTATATACATGTCTCTCCTTTCTATCATAATATGTACAACATGTCCCCTTCCTTGTCTTTCCCTTTTAATATCACTTCATCACGTCTCTCCTCTCTCTTTCCTCCTCTTAATCTCTCTATCTCTCTCTCCCGTTTTCTTCTTATATTTCTTTTCTCCATCTCCTTGTCTTCCTCTTTCTCTCTCTCTCTCTCGTCCTTCCTTTCATCTTCCCTTCTGTCCTTAACCTTCCTTCCTTACCTCTTTCCCGCCTCTTCGTCCCCCTTCCTTTTCCCTCCCTCTTTCTCTTTCCTCCATCTGTTAACCTTCCTTCGCTCTCTCTCTCTCACTCACCCACACCCACACACACACACATAGCATAGGTAAATAATACAATTATGAGAGCTCTGCAATCCCAGCTGAAACCTAGACGCCAGTGTAATGTGGGTAAATAAAATTATGAAAAAACCCTAGTCGGATTGTGAACAGAGGTACCTTGAGGTACTAGCTTGTTCTGGTTTACAAATAATGTTCTCGGAACGCCTGGCTTTCTCCTATCCTGTCTTCCTTCTCTCTTCGATTTCGGGACGATAAAACCTTGGCAGTTACAAACCTCCACATAATAATGTACTCATATATTCGGTAATGCTCTCGGTGACTCAGTTTTCAATTCTCTTATTACATGCAAGAGAGAGAGAGAGAGAGAGGAAGAGAGAGATGTAGGAAAAGTGAAAGACAAAGAGCAATTAAAGGGAGAAAGAGTAAATGTAGGAAGGAAAGACGGAGAAGGATAAGTGATATGTACTTGTACATCTTCAAAAATAACTATTCTTCATTTGCTGAAACCCTCTTCATTCTCTGGAGTTTTCTTCACTTGCTTGCTTTTGTATTGTTCATTTCTTGGAGTAATGAAGGCTCTTATTTTCCTGGAAGTATTTCGTGGAAGAAAAGATCTACATCTTCCGAAAATATTACCTATTGATGAAAGAAAGAAAACTGTAACTACTATGGTCTTATCGTCCCGAAATCGAAGAGAGAAGGAAGACAGGATAGGAGAAAGCCGGCCGTTCCGAGAACGAACATCATCCCACCAGGACAAAATCCACCCCGGGCGGGAATCGAACCCGCGGCCTAGCGCTTACAAGGCAGACGCACTACCAACTAAGCTAACTAGGCTGGCATGTTGTGTATTTACAACAAGTACTACACGTATGTTTATTCATATTCATTGGTATTTATTCCTTAAAGTATGTTTGTATAATTGTATTCAAATTCATAGGTATTGCTTATTTCCTTTCACAGACAAGTGGTTCTGTGGACTATTATAGAATTTAGAAAAAAAAAAGCCCCTCCTTGCCCCATTGGACCAATCGGATCCACAGTCTCATTAGCCAATGTCCTTTAAGCCAGCCACTCACTATCAGATAGACCTGACAGGCGGACCTTATTAGGTGTACCTGATAGTGAGTGCTGGCTGGCCTAATGCTTCATTTCTACATTCTACTTTGCAATTTACTTAGGGGTCCGCCTGGGGCACCTGGTCAGGCGTACCTGATAGTGAGTGGATGACCTTAGTCTGGGTCCTTTTATTATTATTATTATTTATTTCTTTTTTAGCTCGGATAGAATAATCAGGGTTCAAAATCGAGTTTGCCCTATTTATAGATTTTACACCCCACCAAAAGGTATTCTCCCAGGACCAGAATAGTCCGGGAGCTGGGGAGCATAAATTATGCTGAGCATTTCAGAAATCCCCGATGCTCGCCTGGCTGAGTTTTTGCTGAAAGCGGAGGGGGTACGCTAGGTAAATAGACCTTATCACCCCGAAATTGAAGAGAGAAAGAGAACAGGATCGCAGGATATAGGAGAAAGCCAGCCATTCGGAAAACAAACCTCGGCAGCCTCGGCTTAGAATAAAATCCGCCCCCAGTGGGAATCGAAACCTCCTCCTAGCGCCTGAAATGCAGACGAGCTACCCTCCAAGCCAACTAGACTAGCCATTCTTGATTTTGATGGCTGCCTTGGTAAATTTGTTTAGGTGATGAATGAAAGGAAAATACTGAAGTTGTAATGGTAAATAAATAGGTAAATATTGTTTTATTCATTCTCTATTTCCTAAAAATTAATTTACATATTCTTCATTCGATGAAATCTTCATTTGTCTGAGAGAGCT
The DNA here is from genome assembly GCF_000475195.1 of Diaphorina citri. NCBI lineage: Eukaryota > Metazoa > Arthropoda > Insecta > Hemiptera > Psyllidae > Diaphorina > Diaphorina citri. The sequence goes on along the minus strand of NW_007379791.1, from coordinate 37,104 downwards.
ATGTGGCATACTTCTTGGCACTCGAGCTAGACGCCAGTGTAATGTGGGTAAATAAAATTATGAAAAAAACCCTAGTCGGATTGTGAACAGAGGTACCTTGAGGTACTAGCTTGTTCTGGTTTACAAATAATGTTCTCATTGTTCTCGGAACGGCTGGTTTTCTCCTATCCTGTCTTCCTTCTCTCTTCGATTTCGGGACGATAAAACCTTAGCAGTTACAGTTCCCTCTATCAAACCTTTTTCTCTCGGGTTCTCTTTGCTTTCAAAGAACAAGCGCGCCAACCTCCCTCTGGAAAGACCTTACACGAAGTGCCAGTCTAGTTGGCTTGGAGAGTAGAGCGTCTACTTTCTAAGCGCTTGGTCGCGGGTTTCATCCCCTCCCGGGGCAGATTTCATCCTGAACGGATAATGTTCATTTTTCGAAACGACAGAGTTTCTCCTATCCTGTCTTCCTTCTTCGCTTTCGGGACTATAAGACCTCACAGCATTAGCAGTTACAGTTCCCTCTATTGAGCAATTACAGTTACCATGTCTAAAAAGCCCATTGTGAGGCTTAGGTGTAGGGGCAAGTGCCCGACAAGATGTACGAATCCTTAGTAAACTTTGGAAAGTTGGGATAGTTCTACGAAGGTGCTCCACCCAACGCCAGTGTAATGTGGGTAAATAAAATTATGAAAAAACCCTAGTCGGATTGTGAACAGAGGTACCTTGAGGTACTAGCTTGTTCTGGTATACAAATAATGTTCTCATTGTTCTCGGAACGCCTGGCTTTCTCCTATCCTGTCTTCCTTCTCTCTTCGATTTCGGGACGATAAAACCTTAGCAGTTACAATTCCCTCTATCAAACCTTTTTCTCTCGAGTTCTCTTTGCTTTCAAAGAACAAGCGCGCCAACCTCCCTCTGGAAAGACCTTACACGAAGTGCCAGTCTAGTTGGCTTGAAGAGTAGAGCGTCTACTTTCTGAGCGCTTGGTCGCGGGTTTCATCCCCTCCCGGGGCAGATTTCATCCTGAACGGATAATGTTCGTTTTCGAAACGACAGAGTTTCTCCTATCCTGTCTTCCTTCTTCGCTTTCGGGACTATAAGACCTCAGCATTAGCAGTTACAGTTCCCTCTATTCAGCAGTTACAGTTACCATGTCTAAAAAGCCCACTGTGAAGCTTAAGTGTAGGGGCAAGTGCCCGACAAGATGTATACGAATCCTTAGTAAACTTTGGTAAGTTGGGATAGTTCTACGAAGGTGCTCCACTTAATGTACAATATATATCAGCGATTTCCAACTAGCGATAGCGACCCGCCAGACCATTTTTGTGGCCCGCGAAACTTTTTGGGTGGATCCCTTCGGGATATATTTATTTTGCTCTTTTACCAGGTGGACTCCGAAAATGTGGAGCATCCATTTTGTCCTAAAAAGTTCCGGTCAAAAGTTGAGGGGGTACCTACTAGGATTTCCTGGGAATTATTTTTATCAGTACTGTTCGAATATTTTAAACTTCAAGTAGGTGGTACCCTATGGTAGGGGAGGGAGGGGTAGGGATTCCTTCAATATCCCGAATTTGATTCCGATTGTTGAAAGAAAAGCTCCGAGGTTTTTATTTCCACTTCCCCTACTTTTTATATTTCTCCCTCCCTCCTTCTGTTTCCTCTTCTCTCTCTCTCTCCTTCCTTCTTTCTCTCCCTACTTTTTATGTCTCTCCCACCCTCCATCATTTTCTCCCTTTCCTTCTTTTTCTCTCTCCCTCTTTTCTCTGAAAGAAAAGCTCCGAGGTTTTTATTTCCGCTTCCCCTACTTATATACTTCTCCCTCCCTCCCTCCCTCTGTTTCCTCTTCTCTCTCTTTCTCTCTCCTTCCTTCTTTCTCTCCCTACTTTTTATGTCTCTCCCACCCTCCCTCATTTTCTCCCTTTCCTTCTTTTTCTCTCTCCCTCCTTTTCTCTTTCTTCTCTCCCTCTTCTTCTCTCTCTCTCTCCCCTTCTCCTTCTCTTTCTCTCTCTCTCTCTCTCTCTCTCTCTCTCTCTCTCTCTCTCTCTCTCTCTCTCTCTCTCTCTCTTTCTCTCTTTCTCATTCAATCTATTTCCATAATTTGTTTTTCATCATTTTCTGTTCGTTTTTCGTTATTAAAATGAAAATAATAATCATTACGTATCCAAATATTGTATATCTGTGAAGAATGAAGTAGCTTCGTATCATACTAAACTTGACGGAGGAGGTCCCGTGTTCGATTCCCGGCGGAATTAACATTTTTTTTATAGATTCTATGCTTAGAATTCGAGGTATTAAGTGGGGAAAAAGTGACATTTGTGATGAGTGATGAGTATTGGCATGCTCATGCTTAACAGAACAAGTATTTAGGTAAGTTTAACAATTATAATTATTTTCTTTTTCCATTGGGCCGTAGCAATCTGTGATGAATGGAGTAGCTTCGTATCATACTAAACTTGACGGAGGAGGTCCCGTGTTCGATTCCCGGCGGAATTAACATTTTTTGGTAGATTCTATGCTTAGAATTCGAGGTATTAAGTGGGGAATAAATGACATTAATTTGTGATGATGAGCTGATGAGTATTGGCATGCTCATGCTTAACAGAACAAGTATATTTAGGTAAGTTTAACAATTATTATTTTCTTTTTCCATTGGGCCGTAGTATATTGAAGACCAGAAAGAACTTAAAAAGGGGTAAGTAACCCCGTTTACGTTATATCTAATGACCGCCACCCACGCTCGGACTTGGGTATGTGAGACAGTCAGAACGTGTGTGGCGGAAAAAGCTTGAGGCTTAGGTCTGTCAGACCGTCTGAAAGACCTAGGTCTCGAGCCACACACGATCCGACTGTCTGACGGACAGATCTGTCAGACGCTCTGACTCTGAGTTGCGGGCATAATAAATTGTTTGGTCATAACAAGCGGTCGAAATAGCTCTAGCTCCCAAATGCGGCCAAAACACCACTAACGCTGAAAATTTGGATTTAGGCTCCAAGGCCAGCCACTCACTATCAGGCGTAGACCTGACAGGAATGGCTGAAAAGGTCCGCCTGTCAGGTCTACCTGTTCCTTAATGAGTACAGGTAGACCTGACAGTAGACGGACCTGATTATGTGTAAATGTCAGGTCTACCTGATAGTGAGTGGCTGGCCTAAGGGACCTTAAAACGTGTTTCACTAAAGAAAATTTCAAACATTCCTTTCCTTCCTATAGATAAGGAAAGCAAAACAGAAGAGAAGCTGCAGCGGCAATTTGCATGTTTATTAAAGAATTGTGTCTCTTCTCGCCCATCTGATGAGAGGCATACTACGGGATGGGCATGCTACGACACAGACCACATGCGTCTAATGTAGCAGTTTTTCCATTGCTACGAAATAAAAACGGCGTTGGAACACTCATCTTAAAAAAAAAAAAACATAGTCGATGGGCGTCAACTATGTTTGGACATTGGACACACCCTAACACCCGATGGCCCTGCTTATAGGTGCCTAGAAAATTGTAAATAATAATTAAATTTGAAAACACAGATTGAGACTGTAAAACTGTAAATTACAGGCTGGCAATCCCTGTATACTGGAACTGGCCTACATGAATATTTATCACTAGGCTTTGAAATGCATGAGTATGTAACACATGGGATCAGGGCCGTTCTCGGAACGGCTGGCTTTCTCCTATCCTGTCTTCCATCTCTCTATTCTTTCTTAACTTTCGGTATGGTCAGTTAAATCTGTCAAACCTCTTTTAAAAAAATGTTGAAATAAATCAGCCTGTGTTACAAGAAGTTACATGGTGCCACTTTTTTCAGAGTTTAATAGGAAGAACTTTATCAAACCTCTTCAAAAAAACGTCCAAAAGAGGGGCCTATTTTTGGAACCTCGGGCCCCGGCCCCGGTTCTGTGACGGACCCTGAATAAGATTTCATGCATAGAGTCATTATCTCTTAATTGCGAACATTAGGGCTACAAGGGACATCAATAATCAGGCCTATGTAGTATGTAATAATAATAAATGATAGTGTACCTTCTATGATTTAAACGTAATAATGGTGCCAAGCTCTGGAATTGTTATAAATGCGTGTAATGTACGATTGTACATCATTTAATAATTCTAATACTATAAAACCCCTTTAGGACGGATAGTAACTCTGCTACCTATATGTATATGTACAGTGAAATTATGTGTATTCAATTTTGAGGCTACATATGTATGTTAAGCACATAGAGGAAATTGGCTGATTGACTTTTGGTCTGACCTTATCACCCCGAAATTGAAGAGAGAAAGAGAACAGGATCGCAGGATATAGGAGAAAGCCAGCCATTCGGAAAACAAACCTCGGCTTAGAATAAAATCCGCCCCCAGCGGGAATCGAACCCTCCACGCTAACTACACTAGCCATTCTTGATTTTTATGGCCTAAATCTTCGTTTGTTGAAGAAATGGAATTTCTAAAATTTGCTCTTGTTTTCTTTCTTTGCTGAAATAACAGAAAATGTAGTTATGTATGTACCTACTTGTACATCTTCAAAAATAACTATTCTTCATTTGCTGAAACCCTCTTCATTCTCTGGAGTTATTTTGATGGCTGCCTTGGTAAACTTGTTTAGGTTCATCAATTCCATGATGAATGAAAGGAAAATACTGAAGTTGTAATGGTAAATAAATAGGTAAATATTGTTTTATTCATTCTTCAAACCCAGATTATTTTACAAATAGTGAAGAAGTAGGTACCTATAAGTTTATCATTTCAACCTACCTATTCTTCATTTCCTAAAAATTAATTTACATATTCTTCATTCGATGAAATCTTCATTTGTCTGAGAGAGCTATGTGGCATACTTCTTGGCACTCGAGTCAGGTTCATCAATTCCATGATGAATGAAAGGAAAATACTGAAGTTGTAATGGTAAATAAATAGGTAAATATTGTTTTATTCATTCTTCATTTCCTAAAAATTAATTTACATATTCTTCATTCGCTGAAATCTTCATTTGTCTGAGAGATCTATGTGGCATACTTCTTGGCACTCGAGTCTTGTGTTCTCCCATTCTCTCCCCAATGGTAGTACTGTAGTAGGTACCCAATACCATCATCATAAGTTCCATTATTTCTTCGTATTGAGCGAAATTATTCTCTTTCCCATTTGTTTACTCTTTTCCTCTTCACTTCCTCCTTTATTTCCTTATTCTTATGATTTCTTTTTCCTTTCTTTATTTTTTTTCCTTAACCTGCAGATATTATTGACACATCATTTACATATTATTATTTCCTTTTCTTTTTTATTCGAAATTGACGACGATAAAGAAAAATTGAGGAGAGAAAAAAAAGTTGGAGGAAAACTGTAAAGTGCAATTTTGCTTCCTCTGTAGGAAAAGCTGACGGGGAGCTGTGTGGTATTCATGCAACACTGTCTTGTGATTTTTTTTTAATCCATACAATAGGTACATCTTATGTACAATCCTAGAATGATACAAACGTTCTAGCCTGCTTATACTACTGGTATGAGACTGAAAAGTCCCTTTTGCCCTAGCAGTAGTCTTGTAGTCAGGAATTATTTATCCTGAGGTAGGTATACTCCCCACCAGAAAGGCCCGTTATTATCTCCGTTTTTTTAATGAGTTTTTCATACCTTAAGCTTCCCCTCAAAGGAAAAGAACAAAAAGAACAAGAAGAAGAAGAAGAAGAAGAAGAAGAAGAAGAAGAAGAAGAAGAAAAAAACACCAACAATTTCGTCTCTCAAAATGTATGAATTTTTGAGTAGGAAAGAAAATGAAAGAAAGAGAGAGAGAGAGGGGAAACATAATGTTCAAATTGTAATCATAATTTCCACGTAAGCATAAAATATTAACTTGGATTAAGTTCTCTCTCTCTCACTCTCTCTCTCTCTTTCTCTTTCTCTTTCTTTCACGTTCCTCCCTCCCTCCTTCTCTTCCCAAAAAAGTGTGTTTTTTAAAAGAAGTTTTTATATTTTTCTGGCTTTCCAAAAAAGAAATATGAAACATTTCCCCTTTCCCTTCTCTCTCTCTCCCTTCTTCTCTTTCTTTCTCCCTCCCTCCCTTCTCTCGGCTGAAAGGTGGTTTTCCTCGGCATTTCCTACCGAAAATATTTCCTAGCACGTACCTCGAGATACTGTGCGAAATTACATATGAAGTCGTAATATTACGTACGTTATTACCGGGCATTAGGTATGTTTATGTCTACAGATATCAGGAAATGCGGGAAATTTTCATGAGGCAATTCCGGGCCAAAATTTGAGGCTTAAAAAAATGTATTACAAATAAATAAATAAAATGAAAATGAACCTTTGGATTTTGGACCGTTTATCGTGTTGCTCCAAGAGGAAACTTGTGTGATAGTTCTTGGAAATTTGTGTATCTTCTGAGAGAAGATTCTTCTGTTTTTTTCTCTCAATGTTCATCGTGGTTTGTTTTTTCATTAGTATTGTTGCTGCTATTGTTATTAATTTTCGTTTATTTACTTTTCGCTTTTCGAGTTGTAAGTTTACCTAGACATTCAGAGAAGAACTGAACTATCATGAAGTGCCTTTGATAGGTTGGTTGAACAATGCTTGTCTTTTTGAAACAACTCACCTAATTACTTGAAAAATACATCAGCCTGTTTTACAAGAAGTCACAATCATGGTGGCACTTTACTGCTAACGTCTTATCTTCCCGAAATGGAATACCTACAAAAGGAGGTCAAGATAGGAAAAATGAAGCCAGCTGTTCTGAGAACGAATCTGTTAAAGTTCGCCCCGGGGCGGGAAACGTCAGCAGACTGTCAATATCAGAAGGGGACGAAATCGTTAAAATGCCATCAAATGAAGAGATCTCCTTAACAAATCTTTCACCCAAATCTATTCTTAAATTCTTATATTTTAAAATTGGAATTTTCTCATTTCCCGCTCTGCTAGTCAAGAGGAAAATTCATTATTCAACTTCTCATTTTTGTTTTCTTGCTACTCCCACTCCCAAACAAAAATCGAAATTAAAAATATTTATTAGAATTATGTCCACCGAGTTGAATCGGAGATTAATTCATTTTCGATTGACAGAAGATATCTTTCTTACTAATCTTTTTTTTTTTTTTTTTTAATTTCATTTTCAGATGTTATAGGTACAACAGTTATTGATTTGATAATTTTTTTTTTTTTTTTTTTTTAATTTCATTTTCAGATGTTATAGGTACAACAGTTATTGACAGAGGTACCCACTTTCTAATATTCCAATTCTAATACAACAAAACTCATATTTGTAAAAAAAGAAAGTAGGTACATCATAAGTACCATAATATGTATAGCTTGTCTCTATAGTTTTCGTTGTGGAATTCTTGCTTGGTCTCAGCTTTCAAAAGACTCATATTGATAATCACGGTCACATAATTCGAATTTTCAGGGCTTCTGAGGCTGAAAAAAAAAAACAGCTTAGGTAATGTAAGAAAAAAATTCATTAGAAAAACGTTATCTTTTCAAACATCCCCCTCGCCTTTCCTTCAACAATGTTCCTTAGACTTTTTCTTTCCCTTCGAAAAATTCCCTTTTTTCCCTCCCCCCTTAATCTTTTCTCCCTTGTCGTCATAAAGGAAAACACCTCCCCATGACACACAAAGGGATCCCTCCCAACACACACATACACACAGTCTAAAACCCTTGGAAAAGCAAAACGGTTCCTGTCGACAAGCTGAAAAAATAACCGAGCAAAGACGCTGTGGATAGGTCACGGACAGCAGGCGAAATGAAGACGAGATTTTCCATTGGTTCAGTAAACTAAAAAGGTTGATTTACCTTTAATTCTGATTCAATTTGCATGGTATTTGTTTGAGGGTTTTTGCTTTAGATATGTATGTACCTAATTATGTATAACCCTTTTCTTCCAACGTTTGTAGTTTTTCTTTCCTCTACAACTACCTGAAAATGGTCTGTGGTGTAGAATACATCTAGTAGCGCTGTCAAACTTTCTTGACTTGGCGAGGCGGAGCGCTACCACGGTTAATTGAATGGAATATTAGAATGCCTTTCTTTCAAAGAACTCTCCTCAAGTACCAAGGAATTTCGGCATCTGCCCGTGACGTAGGTATCCAATGTTGAAATCCCATTCATACCAAAACGGTCGTTTTCAGGTACCTACAAATAAGAATAGGGAAAAAGTGTGAATAGGAAGATTGGTCAGTGGTGTAAAGTTAGAACTTACTGTGAGAGGCCATAATTAAACAAACTACCTAAGTAGCAAGATGTTTGTTATTTAAGTTCGTACTTACGGCGCGAACGACATGTGTTAACACGGAGTTAAAGCGGAAAAAAATCTTCGTTGTTGCTCCTCGAATGACGAGGTAAGATGTCTTGTACGAATTTCCTTTATGTGCTGAATATTTTTGCCAAGTTCAGGAATTATTAAAACTTATAAAACGAACAGACATGAACAGTTTTTCCTTCTTATTTCTTCTTCTTCTTCTTCTTCTTCTTCTTCTTCTTCTTCTTCTTCTTTTTATCGTCTAGTTTTACTTGGAATTCACTCCGTTCGATCAGACATTATTCTAAAATCCCTCCCAGAATATTGGGGACCATCCTCCACTTAACCGACCATTATAAATTACACACACAGCCTCCCTCCCTCTCTCTCTTTTCTCCCTCTCCCTCCAATCTCTCTCGTCCTATATGAGTACCTATTGAATGGAATATCAGTCAATGTTGTTCCTCCCTTTTTCTCTTCCCCTTTTATCTCCCTCCCTATCTCTCCCTTCCTCCTCCCCTCTCTTTCCTTTCACCTCTTTATCTTCCTATCCCTCTTCCTTTAGATTCTTCTCTTTCCCTCCCTCCATTAGAATCTTCTTTTTATGGTCCCATTTCTCTCATTCGAACCTTTTTTTGGAGGCCCTTTTTTTCTCGAGGATTAAAAGCTTCACCTTCTTTTTAGAAAACGTTTATTTTGGGGTTAGGTTGTTAGGTGCCCATAATGTGTGACCCCTCCAAAAAGTTTTGTGAACAAACGAATTTTAATTCGTCGGTATATCTGTTTCGTGATAACTTACAAAATGACCTTTATAAGACTCAGTTTCTTTTGTCGTAGGTATCTGGGATTCGATCCGCATTCCCCTGGGTTGACGGTGAGGTTTGACCGAGGGAACTGTAACTGCTAAAGTCTTATCGTTCCGAAAGCGAGTCTTATCTTCCCGAAATGGAATACCTACAAAAGGAGGTCAAGATAGGAAAAATGAAGCCAGCTGTTCTGAGAACGAATCTGTTAAAGTTCGCCCCGGGGCGGGAAACGTCAGCAGACTGTCAATATCAGAAGGGGACGAAATCGTTAAAATGCCATCAAATGAAGAGATCTCCTTAACAAATCTTTCACCCAAATCTATTCTTAAATTCTTATATTTTAAAATTGGAATTTTCTCATTTCCCGCTCTGCTAGTCAAGAGGAAAATTCATTATTCAACTTCTCATTTTTGTTTTCTTGCTACTCCCACTCCCAAACAAAAATCGAAATTAAAAATATTTATTAGAATTATGTCCACCGAGTTGAATCGGAGATTAATTCATTTTCGATTGACAGAAGATATCTTTCTTACTAATCTTTTTTTTTTTTTTTTTTAATTTCATTTTCAGATGTTATAGGTACAACAGTTATTGACAGAGGTACCCACTTTCTAATATTCCAATTCTAATACAACAAAACTCATATTTGTAAAAAAAGAAAGTAGGTACATCATAAGTACCATAATATGTATAGCTTGTCTCTATAGTTTTCGTTGTGGAATTCTTGCTTGGTCTCAGCTTTCAAAAGACTCATATTGATAATCACGGTCACATAATTCGAATTTTCAGGGCTTCTGAGGCTGTAAAAAAAAAAACAGCTTAGGTAATGTAAGAAAAAAATTCATTAGAAAAACGTTATCTTTTCAAACATCCCCCTCGCCTTTCCTTCAACAATGTTCCTTAGACTTTTTCTTTCCCTTCGAAAAATTCCCTTTTTTCCCTCCCCCCTTAATCTTTTCTCCCTTGTCGTCATAAAGGAAAACACCTCCCCATGACACACAAAGGGATCCCTCCCAACACACACATACACACAGTCTAAAACCCTTGGAAAAGCAAAACGGTTCCTGTCGACAAGCTGAAAAAATAACCGAGCAAAGACGCTGTGGATAGGTCACGGACAGCAGGCGAAATGAAGACGAGATTTTCCATTGGTTCAGTAAACTAAAAAGGTTGATTTACCTTTAATTCTGATTCAATTTGCATGGTATTTGTTTGAGGGTTTTTGCTTTAGATATGTATGTACCTAATTATGTATAACCCTTTTCTTCCAACGTTTGTAGTTTTTCTTTCCTCTACAACTACCTGAAAATGGTCTGTGGTGTAGAATACATCTAGTAGCGCTGTCAAACTTTCTTGACTTGGCGAGGCGGAGCGCTACCACGGTTAATTGAATGGAATATTAGAATGCCTTTCTTTCAAAGAACTCTCCTCAAGTACCAAGGAATTTCGGCATCTGCCCGTGACGTAGGTATCCAATGTTGAAATCCCATTCATACCAAAACGGTCGTTTTCAGGTACCTACAAATAAGAATAGGGAAAAAGTGTGAATAGGAAGATTGGTCAGTGGTGTAAAGTTAGAACTTACTGTGAGAGGCCATAATTAAACAAACTACCTAAGTAGCAAGATGTTTGTTATTTAAGTTCGTACTTACGGCGCGAACGACATGTGTTAACACGGAGTTAAAGCGGAAAAAAATCTTCGTTGTTGCTCCTCGAATGACGAGGTAAGATGTCTTGTACGAATTTCCTTTATGTGCTGAATATTTTTGCCAAGTTCAGGAATTATTAAAACTTATAAAACGAACAGACATGAACAGTTTTTCCTTCTTATTTCTTCTTCTTCTTCTTCTTCTTCTTCTTCTTCTTTTTATCGTCTAGTTTTACTTGGAATTCACTCCGTTCGATCAGACATTATTCTAAAATCCCTCCCAGAATATTGGGGACCATCCTCCACTTAACCGACCATTATAAATTACACACACAGCCTCCCTCCCTCTCTCTCTTTTCTCCCTCTCCCTCCAATCTCTCTCGTCCTATATGAGTACCTATTGAATGGAATATCAGTCAATGTTGTTCCTCCCTTTTTCTCTTCCCCTTTTATCTCCCTCCCTATCTCTCCCTTCCTCCTCCCCTCTCTTTCCTTAGGTCCACCCTGTTTTAGAAAAAGTGTTTTCATTGGGAAAGGTTGGTTTTTTATAAATTCGTCGAAGGCCAAGTTTTAGGGCAAAAGATATCGGCGAGGAAAATTATAGTGACAAATGACCTTTTCCTATAAGTAGAGAGAAGGGAGATGTAAATAGAGAGAAGGGAGGGATGATTTTTTTTTCTTCCCAAACGTTTTTTGCTCTCTCTCCTTGTCCAATAAGTGGAGCAATTGAACGCGATCTTGTATTATTTCCCTTAATTTAAATGAAGTGTATTGTAATTTTATAATTGGGTACCTACCTATTTTTTTTTTTTTTTTTTTTTTTTTTAATTGTAAGTTCTGTCTTCTTGCCCACCTAACTTGAATGAGTTTCTAGCATTCTTCTTGCACATTTTCTGGGATTTTCAACCATGAGATTGTATTGGTAGATAGTTGAATTATCTAACTGTACCATCATCGGAGGGTTTTGGAAAGCATTGTGCTACATCTTTCAAAAGACAATACTATCTCTTTGGTGAAAATGTTCCTTCGTCCTCTTTTCGTCCTTAATAATCTTTCTTCTTCTTCATTATCATCTCTCCTCCTTCCTCTCTCCTCCTCCTCTTCTTCTTCAAGAAGAAGAAGAAGTATATCGGAAAAAGCTGTGTGTATGTTAGGTACAGGCTTACCTACAGGAAGTCTCGGGTTCAATTCCTGGCAGAAGCGTATTTTTTTCAGTTCTATTCAGTGGCTAATTGGGCTCTCGAGCATCCTACAGATTCTAATTATGTACCTACTTATAGTGTTTCATTATTATTATTATTTTCTTTTTTGCCTCTATAGAATTCGAACCCAGGACCTGAAATTTTATAGAAAATATATGGAAAACAAGAGTGTGTGTGAAGCCACATTTTGAAAATATTTAGAACTCTGCTTAGGTAGATATTTATATGACGTCAGGGTTTCATATTTAGGTTAATATTTTTTAGTGGGTCATATCCTTTTTTCTATGTTTCTAGGGAAAATTCAAAAGGTTCTCTAATTTTATGTATTAGTTGACCCCGCTTGAGCGGGATTAAAGAAGAAGTATATCGGAAAAAGCTGTGTGTATGTTAGGTACAGGCTTACCTACAGGAAGTCTCGAGTTCAATTCCTGGCAGAAGCGTAGTTTTTCCAGTTCTATTCAGTGGCTAATTGGGCTCTCGAGCATCCTACAGATTCTAATTATGTACCTACTTATAGTGTTTCATTATTATTATTTTTATTATTACTATTTTCTTTTTTGCCTCTATAGAATTCGAACCCAGGACCTGAAATTCTATTCAACCTCCCGTTTCCCTTTCTTTATTTCTTCACACATGCGAAGGATTTCATAACTTTAATTACGAATCTTTTGAAAAAAAGTTCCTTTGGATGAAACATGTTCCATATTTTATACCGTGTCAACCACTTGACTTGTGTCTTGGAGTAGTCCTGTTCGAATCCCAATTGGGGCTGGAATTTTCGTCTCATTGAGCTATAGCAAAGTTGTCAAGATTTTCACCTTTTTCTTTAATTAAAAATAGGTTCGTCTTGCAAATTTTCATAGTACATTATTTAAATCTTTATTGACATCTGTAAAATAAAATAAGCAACAATAAAGCATAAATATAAACAATCATTACAGATCAAAACCAATACTGAGCACCACATTATGAATAATAAGTAACATTAGTCCTGTTCGAATCCCAATTGGGGCTGGAATTTTCGTCTCATTGAGCTATAGCAAAGTTGTCAAGATTTTCACCTTTTTCTTTAATAGGTTCGTCTTGCAAATTTTCATAGTACATTATTTCACATCAAAAGTGTGTGTTAGTCCAGGGGCTGGTTAAAAAGGACTGGCAAAAAAACGCCTCAAGCCGAACCCATTTAAGTAGGAGAAGGCTAGAAAGAAGAAGAAGAAGACGACGAAGAAGAAGAAGAAGAAGAAGAAGAAGAAGAAGAAGAAGAAGAAGAAGAAGAGGAGTGTTGGTACCTACTTTTTTTTTAAGTGTAAGTACTTTTTTAAGGTTCCTTGTCACCATCAGACGAACAATTTTGCCAACCTTGGAAAGATTTTGCCTTAACCCTGTTTGTTTCAAAAATACCTAAAAAAAAAAAAAAAAAAAAAAAAACGCCGCAAGCCGAACCTATTTAAGTAGGAAAAGGCTAGAAAGAAGAAGAAGAGGAGTGTTGGTAGGTACCTACTTTTTTTTAAGTGTAAGTACTTTTTTAAGGTTCCTTGTCACCATCAGACGAACAACTTTGCCAACCTTGGAAAGATTTTGCCTCAACCCTGTTTATTTCAAAAATACCCTCTTTTTCTTCTCCTTCGAATTATTAATTTTTTTTCTATTCACCCGCATGTTACACATTAATAGGTTCGGGGCAGGTGGGGGTTTCTTTTCAGAAAATCATGTACAATGTAAGATTTTCTTTTCATTTGCCCCCTGACTAATGATGAGAATTTGTGCTGTATTTTTTTTTTTCCTTCTCCTCCTCCTTTTTCGCAGTTCTTTCTCCTTTCCCTTCTTCCTCATTTACTTTTTCTTTAGCTTTTCAATTCTTGTTGTTCTTCTGCTCCTTTTTAGCTTTCTTTCACCCATTTTTCTTCCTCCTCCCTTTTTTTAGCTGCTCCTCCTTTTTCGCAATTCTTTCTCCTTTCTCTTCTTCCTCATTTACTTTTTCTTTAGCTTTTCAATTCTTGTTGTTCTTCTGCTCCTTTTTAGCTTTCATTCACCCATTTATCTTCCTCCTTCCTTTCTCTATTCTATCTCCCTCCCCTACTTCTTTGGTTTTCTTTTATGCTCGTTTTCAGCTTTCTTTTGCCTAATTTTTCTTTTCCTCTTTTTCCTCGTCCTGTAACTTCTTCCATTTTCGTTTTCGGTCTCCTCTTTTACCTTCTTCTGTTCCCCTTCCCCCTCCTCCCCCTCCTCTCCCTATTCTTTCCCTATTAACAATTCTCACGTCCGCGTCCCAAGAAAGAAAAAGAAAAACTCACTTTTTCCTGCTTCATTCTCATTTTTCTCTATTAACAATTCTCACGTCCGCGTCCCAAGAAAGAAAAAGAAAAACTCACTTTTTCCTGCTTCATTCTCATTTTTCTCTTTTTTTTTTTCGTTTTGCTTCTCTTTTTCTTCTCGTTTTTCATTTTTCTCAGGAGTTTTGTTTATGTTCATGGTTTTGCTTGATGTGACGTTCCCTTCTTCCTCATTTACTTTTTCTTTAGCTTTTCAATTTTTGTTGTTCTTCTTATCCTTTTTAGCTTTCTTTCACCCATTTTTCTTCCTCCTCACTTTCTCTATTCTATTTCCTTCCCCTACTTCTTTGGTTTTCTTTTATGCTCGTTTTTAGCTTTCTTTTGCCTAATTTTTCTTTTCCTCTTTCTCCTCGTTCTGTAACTTCTTCATTTTCATTTTCGGTCTCCTCTTTTACCTTCTTCTGTTCCCCTTCCCCCCTCCTCCCCCTCCTCTCCCTATTCTTTCTTCTTTTCTTTTTGTCTACTTTGTAGCTTCTCCTTTATTCTCCACTTTTTAGCTCCCTTTACCTTCACCTGATTTTTCTTTTAAACTCTTTTTCCCTGCGTCTACAAATTCTCTTCTTCATTTTCGTTCTTCTTGCTCCCATTCTTTCTTCTCTTTCCCCTCCTATTTCTTATTTTACTTATTCCTTCTGCTGCTGCTTCTTCTTCTTCTTCTTCTTCTTCTTCTTCTTCTTCTGCATCTACATCTTGTTCCTCTTCTCCTCTTGTTCCCCTTCCCCCTCCTCCCCCTCCTCTCCCTATTCTTTCTTCTTTTCTTTTTGTCTACTTTGTAGCTTCTCCTTTATTCTCCACTGTTTAGCTCCCTTTACCTTCACCTGATTTTTCTTTCAAACTCTTTTTCCCTGCGTCTACAAATTCTATTCTTCATTTTCGTTCTCCTTACTCCCATTCTTTCTTCTCTTTCCCCTCCTATTTCTTATTTTACTTATTCCTTCTGCTGCTGCTTCTTCTGCATCTACATCTTGTTCCTCTTCTCCTCCTCCCTCTCCTTAGTTCTCTCGTATTGAATAGTAAAGAAGATGAATGGAAAATTATACTTGTTCTGTAACTTTTCTCTTCAAAAAACGTAACTTTATCAGCGGTTTTAGTCTTGTGTGATAGTTCTTGGAAATTTGTGTATCTTCTGAGAGAAGATTCTTCTGTTTTCTTTTCTCAATGTCCATCGTGGTTTGTTTTTCCATTAGTATTGTTGCTGCTATTGTTATTAATTTTCGTTTATTTACTTTTCGCTTTTCGAGTTTTAAGTTTACCTCCTAGACATTCAGAGAAGAACTGAACTATCATGAAGTGCCTTTGATAGGTTGAACAATGCTTGTCTTTTTGAAATAACTCACCTAATTACTTGAAAAATCCATCAGCCTGTTTTACAAGAAGTCACAATCATGGTGGCACTTTTTTTTCGTCAGAGTTTTGATAGAGAGAATTGTAACGGCTAAGGTCTTATCTTCCCGAAATGGAATACCTACAAAAGGAGGTCAAAATAGGAAAAATGAAGCCAGCTGTCAAAGTGCTCCACTTTGAAACTTTATTGAGGGCAAAACATAATATATTATCTCTCTCTTCGTTTCTTTTTACTCTCCACCTCATCCTATTTCTTCTTCGTCTTCTTGTTCCTTCTTTTTCGTCTCTTCTCCTCCTCCTCCTTCTCCTCCTCCTTTTCTTGAAGACGAAGTCTTGTTTTTTTTCTCTTCTTTTTTTTTGCTTTCTTCTTCTCCTTTTCCTTTCTTGTTCCTCGTTTTCCTCCTCCTCTTTTTGTTTTTATTTTGCTTTTCGTTTTCTTCTTCTCCTCCCTTTTCCTCTTCTCTTCTGTCTGTATCTTCTCGTGATCCTTGAAGATTTATTGCTGAAAAAAGTAAGAAGAAGGAGAAGAGAAGGAGGAAGAAGGGGGGAGGAGGAGGAGGAAGAGGAGACGGTTCTCCATTTATTACGTTATCTGGTGCTGTGTGTGTTTTAAGTTTATTTACTTCTCTTCTGACTTGACATGTTTATCTGAAGGTTAGAATCGCTGTGTTTTTCGCTATTAGAAAACTGGAGAGACGAATAGCAGAACATTTTCCAAGGAGTAGGTACCTATTTATTACTACCGAACTAAATAGCTAAATACCTAAATAGCTATGTTCTCGTATGGTGTTTAGAGTTGGGAAGTTCTTTCATACTTGTACCTACTAATTGGGGTTGGATTTGGATACCTCCTAACCCTATCATCCTAGCCCATAAGAGCCGAACTTGCTTTACTCAGTACCGGTCTTGCTGAATCTTGCTGAACTTTAACCGCTTCTAACTCCGGACCGGTACTGAGTAAACATGACGTCAAGTAATAGTGAAAACAGTGGGAAATTTTGTTTATTAATAGACAAAATACCCGATGCACTCTGACGTGCAGCGACTCAGATATTAGCGAAAAAGAGAGAAGAGTTTGATGTGACTTTAATGTAGGCCTCGGCTCTCATGGACTAACCTAAGTACCCGTATATCGCATCGTATGGGGCTGGGTGCAAAAAAATGTGGGTAAAATTTTCAATCTTCATGAAGGTCGAAATTCGATCCTCCCGGATCAATCCATGTTTTTAACCATACCCTGTTTTCTTCCTGTTCCCAGGCCGCCAATGACAGTTCTGGGCCCCGAGGTGGCCATTCCCGGCCAAATATCGGCCGTCCAAGTCACCCTGCAGGATCAGGAGGAACATAACGTCACCCTGATATTCTCCTGTCCCAAGACATCGAACCTGGAACCCCTGGCTCAGAATACGGTTAAGATTCGAGGTAAGAGTTTTTACTTTCCTTATCCTATAGGAAGGAAAGTAATGTAATCGGTCAAATTTTCGATGGTCAGTTTTTAGTGCCAAAACACGTTTTGAGGTCCCTAGAACATCGAACCTGGAACCCCTGGCTCAGAATACGGTTAAGATTCGAGGTAAGAGTTTTTACTTTCCTTATCCTATAGGAAGGAAAGTAAATTTTCGATAGTGAGTTTTTAGTGCCAAAACACGTTTTGAGGTCCCTAGAGCCTAAAATCAAAATTTCAGCCATTGGTCCGTGTGTTCTATTACTAAAGTAAAGCGAAGGCCAGCCACTCACAATCAGGTAGCCCTGATCAGGTGTCAGATCTATCCGGGAACAAACAATGTTCCTGGATATTATTAATATTTATTTTTTAACTAATGGGAAGGTTTGAAGCGGTGGCAGTGCCATTTTCTGGAGTTTGTCCGCTGACTTCCGCAATTAGACGATCTATATATTACTACATATATTGAGTAAACATGAGAGTTGGGAGTTTGGCATCTCCACTAATTTCTGAAATGACATTTTCCCTAAATCTGGTAGTGATTTTTGTTCTTCTTCTTCTTCTTCTTCTTCTTCTTCTTCTTCTTCTTCTTCTTTTATATGTATTAATACACTGGTCTGCCCTCTATCTGTCTATCTGCCACACGAAATTACAGACTGACAGCTCATGACCTGACTGCGTAGGTTTTTATGAGCCGATCTTTTTATGGCCGTAAGGAAAGGCAGGAGGGAAAGGTCTCTCTCTCCCTCTTCTTCTTCCTCTTCTTTTTCTTCTTCTTCCTCTTCTTTTTCTTCTTCTTCCTCTTCTTCTTCTTCTTATTCTTCCTCTTCTTCTTCCTCTTCTTTTTCTTCTTCTTCCTCTTCTTTTTCTTCTTCTTCCTCTTCTTTTTCTTCTTCTTCCTCTTCTTCTTCTTCTTATTCTTCCTCTTCTTCTTCTTCTTCCTCTTCCTCTTCTTCTTCCTCTTCTTCACGCCTTGCTTCTCTTCCCTTTCTCTTCCTCTTCTTCTTCTTTCCTTACTCCCTTCTCATCGTTCCTCTTGTTCTTTCTCTCTCCCTTTCTTTCTCTCCTTCCTAATCAGCTCTCTTCTCTCTCTTTCCTTCCCTCTCTCTCTCTCTCTCTCTTTCTCTTCCAATCTGTCACTCTTCTTCTCTCTCTATTTCATACTTTATGGGTGTCATAAAAAGCAATTTCTGCTTACCATTGCACTTCCTCTTATTGTACCAATAAAGCTATGCCTCTCTCTTTCTCTCTCTCTTTCTCTTTCTCTCATTGTCCCTCCCAATTTAATAAAAACTCTCTCCCGTCTCTTTCTCTCTCTCTCTCTCTCTCTCTCTCTCCCTCTCTCTCTCTCTCTCTCTCTCTCTCTCTCTCTCTCTCTCTCTTTCTCTCATTGTCCCTCCCAATTTAATAAAAACTCTCTCTCGTACAAGCGATTCCAATGAATGTTTCTTCCTCTTTCTCCCTCACTGTTTTTCCCTGCCTCCCTAAGTTGACTATTTTTATTTTTTTACTCTTCGACACTGTTTTTATACGTTTATTTCCCTCTTTAACGAGCCTCATTCCTTCTGTTTTTACAGCTTTTGTTCGAATGATATAAACCCTGTCCGTTTCCTACGTCCCTGACCATCTTTAACCCTCTTCCACTGCCCCTGACCTTTTCTGCCCTGACCACCCCTAACCCTGCAGTCCCTATACCACATAACTTGTCATGCTTGGGTTAATTCTTCATAATTATTACTGCCTCTACATGACGGATCATTATTAACGTTTATTATGTCTGACAGTGTGAAGAGTAGGGTTATTTGTTTTGTCTGGACCAGTGTCGTAGGGTGCTTGTAGTTTAGGGTAAAGTGATTCTTACCTTGAAAAAAAAAAGTTTGATAGAGCGACCTGTAACTGCTGAGTTGCTGAGTTCTTAATCCTGACCACCCCTAACCCTGCAGTCCCTATACCACATAACTTGTCATGCTTGGGTTAATTCTTCATAATTATTACTGCCTCTACATGATGGATCATTATTAACGTTTATTATGTCTGACAGTGTGAAGAGTAGGGTTATTTGTTTTGTCTGGAGCAGTGTCGTAGGGTGCTTGTAGTTTAGGGTAAAGTGATTCTTACCTTGAAAAAAAAAAAGTTTGATTTTTGTATGTTTCTCTCCCTCCTTTTATTCCTCGTTTTTCCGCTTTTCCTTCCGTTCATCTCTTTCTTTCCTGTTTCTATCTCCTCTTCCCTCCTTTTCTTCCTCCCCCTCCATCTCATCCTGTCTTTCTTCTATCTCCCCTTCACAAATGGTTCAATTCCCTTACTCTGTTTCTTTCTCTTCTCCCCCCCCTCTCTCCTTTTTCTTCCACTTCCCTCTTTTATTTCCTTACATTCTACCCCGTCCTTTTATCCTTTCCCTTCTTCCTTCTCGTTCCCCATTTTTATTCTCTCTTTCCTCCTTTATTTCCTCCCTCCTTTTATTTTCTTCCCTATTTTGTCCACTCATTTCCTCTCTCCCGATTCCTCCCCTCCTCCATTTCCCCTCAATTATTCTTTCTCTACTTCCCTCGTTTATTTGTACCACTACCTCCTCTTTGTCCTTCTCTCCATCCCTTCCTTGCTTTTCCTCTCTCCCTCTTTCTCCTTCCGATTCCCACCTCTTGTTTTTCCCTCTATCCTTTTTCGTTCTCTCCATTCCTCCTTCCTTGCTTTTCCTCTCTTCTTCTTTCCCCTTTTCCCTCTTCTTTCATCCCTCCCTCTTTCATTCTTCTTTCGTCTCTCCCTTTTGTATGTTTCTCTCCCTCCTTTTATTCCTCGTTTTTCCGTTTTTCTGCTTTTCCTTTCGTTCATCTCTTTCTTTCCTGTTTCTATCTCCCCTTCCTTCTGTTTCTTCCTCCCCCTCCTTCCATCTCATCCTGTATTTATTCTATCTCCCCTTCACAAATGGTTCAATTCCCTTACTCTGTTTCTTTCTCTTCTCCTCTTGTTTTTCCCTCTATCGTTTTTCCTTCCCTCCATTCCTCCTTCCTCGCTTTTCCTCTCTCCCTCTTTCCCCTTCCGATTTCCACCTCTTGTTTTTCCCTCCCTCCTTCATTTTCTCCCTCGTCCCTCCCCTATCGGTTCACTCATTGGAGCAAATGTGATAACAACGGGGGGAAGCTACATACATTAAAATCAGCCAGCAGGATGCTGAATTAATGAAAATTTATCATTATCACCACCGCCGCTGTTGTGTTTTGATAAATACCCATGTATCTAATAAATTTCCCCCATGTAGCAGGGCCGAATCCAGGATTTTAGCCAGGAAATATCCAGAATTTTATCAAGGGGGGGAGGGAAAGGGGCAACCAAACAATGATATGTTTGCAACTCCCAACCCAGGTTAGGGGTTGCGCCAAATTTTCTTAGTCCGCCCCAGCATAGTAATGGAACAAAAATGAGAGCCGAGGGGGGGGGGGGGCACCCCAAATACGGCCCTGAATCTATGTAATGAGAAAGTATTACAATCGGTCCGAATTTTCATTTTTTAAATAATATCTTCCTGCCTTTTTTTTAAAAAGAAACGGGGGCGGGTTTTTTTAAGAGTGATTTTTTGGGGGGGGGGGTCCTAAAAATTCCCCCCCCCCCCTTTTTTTTTACCAAAAGGGGGGGCGGTAAAAAGGGGGTGTCCCCCCTTTAAAAAAATCCACTCTTTTTCCCCCCCCCCCTAACGGGGGGGGGGTTTTTGGAAATGGGGGGGGGGGTTTGGGGAAAAAAGGGGAAAAAAAAAGTACCCGCAAATTGGGGAAAAGGGGTTTTTCTAAATGATAACCGCATTTTACCAAAAATTTATAAATAAATCCTTTATAAAGGCCAGAATTAAAACCCCCGGGCCCCCCTCCTCCACCAGGGGGGGGGTCCGGCCTCCCTTCCCCTTCTTTCTTGGGTGGGGTTTTTTTTTGGAGGGGGTTCCCCCCTTTTTTTTTTTGTAAAACCGGGGGTTTCTCTTCTTGAACCGGGGGTTAGCGGGGGCGGGAAAAAAAAAAGGGGGGGGGGTTTTTTTGGGAAAAAAAAAAAAAAAAGGGGGGTAACACTCTTTTAAAAAAATTTTTTTTTTAATTAAATTTAATTCTAATTAAAGGGGGGGGGGGGGTCCCCCCCCCCCCCCCACTTTTTAAACAAAGAACCCCAAAAAAAAAAAAAAGGGGCCCCCTCACTAGAATCTACCCCCCCCCGGTGCCCAAAAACAAACAAAAAAAAAAAAAAAACGGGGGGGGGGCCATCCAAAGGGGCGGGGGGAAACCCAAGAACTAAAAAACCCCTCCCCTTTTTAACCCCCACCTTTTTTTTAAAAATTTTTTTTCCCCTTGGTAAATTTAAATTATTTTTTATTTTTTTTTTTTTAAAAAGAGGGGGGTGGTAAAACCCTCAAACCCCCCCCTTTTAAAAATCCCGACCCCCGCCCCCCGGGGTTGGTGGGGGGGATACTTAAAAACAACCCCATTTTTTAATGAGTGGGATTGGGTGGAGGGAAGGGGAGAGCGCGGGGTGTATGTGTGTGTACAGGGACTAAGTAAATTACCTTGGTACGTATAAAAAGGGTAAAATATTAATAAACACACGTGTTAACTAATAAAAGGCGGTTCCTTTTGCTGATCCATAGATATTATTACCCGTCCGTCTAGTATAAATGTACCCCCA
>NW_007379791.1:12001-13686 GCF_000475195.1 Diaphorina citri | reverse complement strand
AAAAAAAAAAATCCCTCCCCCTTCCTTTTTTCCCCTCATTCTTTTCCCCTCCTCTTTTTCTCCCATAATGTTATCTTTACCCTTTGCCAGGTTTTCAAAATAAAATCCCTCCCCTTTCCTTTTTTTCCCTTCCTCTCTTTTTCTCCCCTCGTGTTATCTTATACTCTTTGCCAGGTTTTCAATCTATTGTTTTCTTGTTTGATTGAATACGTACCAGAATACGTAAAATCCAGAAGGGAGGGACAGAAGGGAGGGATAGAAGAAAGAGGCAAAAGGGAGAGATAGAAGGTATTAGAGATTGTGAAATATTCTTTCCCCTTTACCTTTAACCCTTTGGGGGATCGGGACTTCGTTAAGGGTTTATCTATTGACTTCCTGACTTTTCCAACTTTCTATGGACTTCTCCCAGCCAAGTTTCAATTCGTTTCCCGACTTTTCCAACTTTCTAATTTCCCGACTTTTCAATTATAACTTTCTATCTTTTCAGTAACAATAAGGTGTGTACTGTGAGGTTTGTTAGTTTTATTATTATTATTACCTTTTATTATCTTTATTCAATTACTTTAGGTTCACAGCCTCTGTAATTCAATAAAGAGGTGCTCTATTAAACTGTTGGTATAATGGGACAACTCGTTCTAAGCTGCCTTTTTTTTCGGACGGTACCAAATTGAAGAAACCACGAAGTTTATCAACAATTTTCAGATCAGGTAATGGACACTCAAGGGTTAACATATTATGGTTCCTATTATATTCTCGTCACGTGATGCCCATGACTGTCAGGTATAGAATCAAGTTAACCCTCTCCATCTCTATGTCCCTTCGTTCTTTTTTCTCTGCATCCCTCCTTTCTTTTTCTCCTCCTGTCCTCTCTTTCCCCTACCTTATTTCATTCCTTCCCTCTTTATTTTCTCTTTCTCCCTCTTTTCTCGTGTCCTCTCTCTCTCTCTCTCTCTCTCTCTTTCTCGCTCTCTTTCGCTCCAGTAGGAAAGTATGGAAAATGGAAGGGTAAAATAAACACAAGTACCTATACTCTAGGGTTGAAAAATAAGAGAATGAGAGAGAGAGGGGAAAAAAGAGGGAGAGAGAGAGAGAGAGAGATGTACTGACTCATAGAAGTGGTGTTGAATAATAAAATCACGATCTTAGACTTGATAAGGAGAGAGAGAAAGAGAAATAGAGAGCGAAAGAGAGAGAGAAAGGTGCGAGGGGAAAGGGGGGAAGGTTGATAAGGATAGGGTACCCCTAGGAAATGAACCATCTTTTTCTATTGTGATTTGCTATTGGAATTCTCCTCCTCTTCTCTCTCTCTCTCTTTATCTTCCTCTCTCTTTCTTTCGTTTCCTCTTACTTTCTCTCCCATCTGTTCTCTCTTCTTTTGCCCTGAGCAACTAAACTAATAATTCTGATTTTCTACGAATGCCTATAGAAGAGCTACACCCGGACTTTGAAATGTAAATAATAATAATAATAATAATAATATATAAACATATGTTAGCACAGTTCAAAGTATACGTACCTACACTAAACCTACCTAGATTACCACTAGAAACTAGTAAGTAACTTCATAGCTATAACCTAAACACATACGGTATTATCCATACGTTACGAGTTTCAAGTACTTACCTACCTATGTATAAGACATATTAATTAAATTTTCATCTAAAGTTTAGAATTAAAAAAAAAAA
>NW_007379791.1:1359-11837 GCF_000475195.1 Diaphorina citri | reverse complement strand
ACAGAGGTAGAGAGAGAGAGAGAGAGAGAGAGAAAGAAAAAAAAAGAGAGAAAATAGACAGAGAGAGAGAAAGAGAAATAATGTACGTATGCAGAAATGAAACAAATGAGAGAAAAAAGACAAAGGTAGAACGAGAGAAAGAGAGGGAGGGAGAGGAAGAGAAAGAGAGGGAGAGGAAGAGAAAGAGAGATAGAGATAGAGACAAAGGTAGAGCGAGAGAGAGAGAGAGAGAACGAGGAGTAATGCATATGCAGAAATGAAACAAAAGAGAGGAAGAGACAAAGGTAGGACGAGAGAAAGAGAGAGAGAGAGAAAGAGACAACCCCCCCTTTCTTTTCTCTATTTTGACAAAAATGCTAATGTCAGAGCACAAAAGTTTCGTAATGAGCTCGGTAGGTACATTATGCAAGTTTACATTATTATGTTAAAATTATTATGAGTTACATTTTACATTAATATGCTAAAAAATGTTGAGTTACATTGTGCGAGTCACGGTATTATGTTAAGTTCTGGCAGTGGTGTGGTGTGAGATTTTCAAAAGGGGAAGCATGTCCAGCTCGTAGTATGTCCCTTATCATTTGGGAGCGAAGAGATGTATTCCTTCCCATTAGTACTATAGGTACTAATACTTCCCATTTGGATGCTGTTTTTTTTTAGAAAAAAAAAGGTAATCCATGGGAATCGAACCCAGTATACTTTCTCCTAACATAACTTACAGTAACTTTATCTGTAGCGATATATCTGAACTTTCAGGCCAGGATTTCAGCAATACAGCAAAGGGAAAGAAACTTTTTCATAGGCAAAAGGGCAGGATCCAGAATTCTGTGGAGAGGAGGGGACAAAGGGGAAGAAATTTTGGGCAGAAAATGACTACATAGTTCGATCTGAAACTTGTTTTCCTCGGGGCTTGATTCTGATGGCCCAAGAAGGCCCCAAAAAATTTATTTTTTTGTACTAACCTTTTGGACAAACAGGCAAAGCAAGGGAAAAAAGGGTAATTTAGCTAAAAGTCGAGCCAGTTAGTATTCATTTCATTCATTCGAAGTATGGGAAAGTTTTAGCCAATTATTGGAAATTGGAAAAAAAGGAGTCTTCTTAGTTGTTAAATTACAGCACCACCCTATTCGTAATAATTCTATTCGTTATATGTTTCGGTGTTTATTCGTTATATGTTTGAGTGTCAAGTTGAGTCAGAGGAGTATTCGTGACAATTATTTTATTCTGTTTTGCCACTTCTATTTTCACAGTAGTACATTATAAATGTTCTATTTTCAAAATGGCGATGGAAGACTGACTATGAGATCAAAGATCGAAAAGAGGGAAGGAGGGAGTGAGACATAAAAGCCATACATAGATAGGATCTACTATCATATGGGATTTTATTATGGCTATTAAAAGGTGTTGCCAATTCATAAGGGAATTCAAAGGTTTTTTCCAAAGGTTGATAGAGGTATATAACTGTGATGTATAACTTTTTTTTTCAATATATAACCATTTATTTATTAACATACATAAACACAAATCATGAATAATTAATAAATGTATAAGTAATAAGTAATACATGTGGCTTACTCTTTATCCATGGAGCAATGCTCTGTATCGGATAAAGATGAAATAGCTAGTTATGCAGTTGGTTATGTTATTGTCCAATTCTTGAAAGAAGTCATTGAAAAATGTTAGTACCCCAGCGAATTTACATAATAGATCAGTTGCGCTTATTTGGGTGAGGTACCTATCTAAGACAAAGAACAGAAAAAATGAGGAACTAGGGAACTTTTCTTTTTCTTCTACGATTTTTAGATCCCGAGATAAATCGATTTAAAAAATACCGGTGAGTCTTGAACGTCACGGCAGGCAACACATTAATCTGTCTGTGCGCATGCATTTCTGCGCAATTTATGTTTAGGATAAAGAGGAGTTAACTGCTACAGCCTTATATCTTTCCTAAAGCGAAGGAAGAATGAGGACAGGATAGCCAGCCGTTCCGAGAACGAACCTTATCTGATGTTTACGATAAAATCCCCCCCTCAAAATAGCAACCCTGAACTCACAAGGCAGACGCGCTACACTCCAAGTAACTAGGCTGGAAGAGGGTGGATTGAAGGATCTGATAATGCATTTCATTTTGAAATGTACGTGAAACCCATCCATCACAGGATTCACAGGTCCTTTAGGGAACAAAAAACTTCAAGGAGAAAAGAAATGGAGAGAGAAGGAGAAAAACAAAGAGGGAGAAAAGGAGGAAAAGAAAGAGGGAAGGGACTAGAGAAAGAAAGAGAAGGGAAGATGCATAATACCAGATATAAGGGATAACAAAAGAAAGGGAGTGTGCGAAAAATGAATAATAGAAGACAAAGCTTCAAAGAGACAGAAAGGGGAAGAAAGAGAGAGAGAAAAGAGAGAGAGGTTGATAAAGAGAGAGAGAGAGAGAAAAGGAAGATGCATATCAGAGATAAAGGATAACAAGAGAAAGGGAGTGTGCGAAAAATGAATAATAGAATAGTAGATGAATAGGAGACAAAGCTTAAAAGAGACAAAAAGAAGAAGAAGATTGTGAAAAAGGAAGAGGGAGAGAAGTATGGTAATGGAAAGAACTGTAGATGAATATTTAGGAGAAGAGAATGTTAGTAAAAGGGAGAAAAAGAAGGAGATAGAAAGAATTCCTGTTGAGGGGTATCATAAGTGCCTCCTGTAGATTGGTATGGGTAGGTAAAGTTTACCTTTTGTTCTGATGAGCCAAAGCGCACTCTGAATTCCAAGCATTAGCACAAAAGCTGTGTTAGTTTTGGTACTTTATTTGTTGAACAGTAAGGCTTTTGATGGTTTGTTGCGTAAACTTTTGATAACACGCTGTATAATTTGGTGCCTACGTAATGAACATGAACACCCTGTATATTACACTAAAAGCCATTCTGTTATTTGTTGAACGGTAAGGTTGAACAGTAAGGCTTTTGATGGTTTGTTGCGTAAACTTTTGATAACACACTGTATAATTTGGTGCCTACGTAATGAACACCCTGTATATTACACTAAAAGCCAGTCTGTTTGATCTAAATGTCTTGTGACACACATGAACTTTTATATTTACAAGAACTTCTTCTTATAGGAGTCGCAACATAGAATATAAGAAGAAGGAGATGAAGAAGAAGAGAGAGAGAGAAGGAGAGAGAGAGAGCTACTTCTTAAAAGAGTCGAAAGTTTGAAAAGGGAAAGAGAGAAGAAGAAGAGAGAGGAGTGGTGGAAAAGGGGATGAGGGAGGGAGGGAGAATAAAAAGAAGAAGGAGAGGGAGAGAGAAAATAAGAATAAAGAGAGAGAGAGAGAGAGAGCGTAGATGAATCTAATACAAAGAGAATAATGTATGAGGTTTTCCAATATTCTATCCTTCGCTCTTTGTCACACCCAATGGAAGAGATAGAATATTCTATTCTATTCTATTCTGTCGAAGTGTGATTGAAATTATTATTAGAACGGGGTAGAGGGAGATAAAATAAATAAATAAGTAATGTTCTGGAAAGCGCAATATGGTATCTCTCTCTCTTGTCTCTCTCCCTTCCTCCTTTCTCTCTCTTTCGCTCTTTTTCTCCTCCTCTTTCTTCCTTCCTCTTCCTCTCCCTCTCCCTCCCTCCCAGTCCCCAATAGGAGAAAAGTCCTTTTTCAAACCATCCTTTTTGGGAGTTTTAAGACACTCTTAAGAGTGTAAAGGAACTCACAGTAAATTGGGAAGAGTCCTTCATGAAGCTTGGTATACAATACATGGTACGATTTTCCTTACGACCAGAACTACATATGTATAAATCGCAGCTCAAACCCAAAAGTACCCCTATAGTGAAAGTTTTTTTTTTTCTCTCTCCTTCCCTATTTTGTTTACTTTTCAAATCAGCACTCTCGCATTTTGCTTCAGCATCCGAGCCGACATAGACAAATTTGAATAAAATTCCCCTCCATGAAGCGTCAGCAGGGAGTTTCTCCAGTCAGCATTTAGATGTTCTATTTGCTCTGGTGTTTCCTTCCCGTGTATTTGTTGCTGCAGCAGAATAAAATGGTGTTTGCGTACTCAAATGCCCTGCCTTAACCTTTCCCCGCATGAAAATTTCTGTTATCACGACCTATACACGGATATGGTCCGCCTGCGTGCTGAATAAGGTGAGAGGTGAGCCACTCACTATCAGGTAGACCTGATCAGGTATCAGATCTACCTGATGGTGTGTGTGTGCTCATCAGGTATCAGGTAGACCTGACATTCGGACCTTTTCAGCCGTAGCCGTCAGGTCTACCTGATGGTTTGTGCTTAAAAGGTGTCTGGTATACTTAATCAAGTGAACTGATCAGATGTACCTGTCAGGTCTACCTGATAGTGAATAGTGCGTGGACATGTGCGTGGACATTTAGCCTGTTAAGTCCCATTTGATCTGCACAGGCTCAACAAGGGTGTTAGGAACAAAACAGTAAATTACTGAAACCCAGCCTTAGCCCTTAGCGGTTCAAACGAAAATATTCGAGGAAGAAACGAAGTGACTGTTGCCGTCATGCTAGAAGGGGTTAACGAATTCCTTCAGGAGGCGGAGGGACAACACCCTTGTATGTTGGGAAATGTATTCGTGATTCGTAATAATTCTATTCGTTATATGTTTCGGTGTTTATTCGTTTGTGTCAAGTTGAGTCAGAGGAGTATTCGTGACATTTATTTTATTCTGTTTTGCCACTTCTATTTTCACAGTAGTACATTATAAATGTTCTATTTTCACAATGGCCATGGAAGACTGACTAAAAATATTCTGTTTTCATAACGGGGCTCCGTTAGAAAGATGCTACATAATATCTATTTGAAGTTCAAATTCTGAATTCAAAAAAACGAAAACATTCAGAACGGCTGATGCCTGTCTCCTATTCTGTCCTTCTCTTCAATTCCGGTACGATGAGATTCCGTATAGTAGTCACACTTTCCTCTGTCAATTTTTGTTTAGCTCAGCGAATTGGACAAACTTCACTCCGTTTAAGTCCTTTAAACTCCGGAATCCAGAGGTATTATAATGGCCAGAGTTATTATAATGGCCTACCAGAGTTATTGTAATGGCCTCTCCGACCTATCGATCAATTTTTGTTTGTTGTTCAAGACATCAAAGGGGTTTTTTTACGGATCAGAAGAAATATTACTAATTTTTCGACATGAATCTTAGAACTCACTTCTTTGGTTCAATCAGACCCGATCCAAGTCCAAATGTCCTGTTTCAAGTTACGCCACTAATCGTCTGGATTAATAATACGCTGATTCGTAATAATTCTATTCGTTATATGTTTCGGTGTTTATTCGTTATATGTTTGAGTGTCAAGTTGAGTCAGAGGAGTATTCGTGACATTTATTTTATTCTGTTTTGCCCCTTCTATTTTCACAGTAGTACATTATAAATGTTCTATTTTCACAATGGCGATGGAAGACTGACTATCTATAAATATTCTGTTTTCATAACGGGGCTCCGTTAGAAATAGAAAGATGCTACATACTATCTATTTGAAGTTCAAATTCTGAATTCAAAAACGAAAACACTCCCAACGGCTGCCTATCTCCTATTCTGTCCTCCTCTTCAATTCTGGTACGATGAGATTCCGTATAGTAGTCACACTTTCCTCTGTCAATTTTTGTTTAGCTCAGCGGATTGGACAAATTTGACTCCGTTTAAGTCCTTTAAACTCCGAAATCCAGAGTTATTATAATGGCCTACCAGAGTTATTATAATGGCCTACCAGAGTTATTATAACGGCCTCTCCGACCTATCGATCAATTTTTCAAAACATCAAAGTTCAAGACATCAAAGGTTTTTTTTTACGTATCAGAAGAAATATTACTTTTTTTTCGACATGAATCTTAGAACTCACTTCTTTGGTTCAATCAGACCCGATCCAAGTTTAAGTGCCCTGTTTCAAGCTACGCCACTGGTCGCTGTAGGATTATTAGGATTATTAGCTCGCATAGCTATACGTGTGAAAATAATTTCACCTGACAGCCATACCCCCTTCCCTTCCATCCCTCCGCCCCTGCTTTACCACTAGGGCGTCATATTATGATAATTAGACCAATGGGAGGGGAAGATTTTGCCATCGGGGGAAGAGAAGGAATTTGCCATCAGGGGAGGAGGAGAGAGAATGTGTTAGGGTGTAATTTGGGAGGAGAATAATGGAGGGGTAGCAATTTTCCATAGAAGGAGGAGAAGGTATTTGCTTTGAGGGGAGGAAAAGGAATTCACCATGAGGGGAAGAAAGAAGAATATATTAGGGGAGGAATTTATGAAGAGAATAATGAAGGGGGAGGGAATTTGCCATCAGGGGAGGAGAAGGGATTTGCCATCAAAGGAGGAGAGAGAATGTGTTAAGGGGAGAACTTTGGAAGGAGAAGGTATTTGCTTTCAGGGGGGAGAAGGAATTTGCCATGAGGGGAGGAGAGAGAATGTGTTAGGGGAGGATTTTGGGAGGAGAATAATAGAGGGGGGGAGAAGGTATTTGCTTTCAGGGAAGGAGAAGGAAATTTGCCATCAGGGAACGAGGAGAAGAATGTGTTTTGGGAAGAATTTGGGAGGAGAATAATGTACAAGAAGAGGAAAATGGAGTGGGAGAGAATTTGCCATAAGGGAAAGAGAAGGGGCGGAGAGACTTTGCCATAAGGGAAGAAGAAGGAAGAGAGGTATGTGTTAGGGGAGGAAAAGAAGGGAAGGAATGTATCGGGGGTGGTGGGGAGGGGAGAAGATTGAGGGAGGGGGAGGCATTGCTAATAATGGTTCGAAGGAGAGAGGGAGAGGGAGGGAGGGAGAGAGAGAAAGAGAGAGGCTGGACAATGAGGGAAATATGAGGGAGAAGGACACTGTACATAATTAATAATCCAATTTTCGTTCTATGTACATGGGAAAAAACTATAAAAAAGGCCTCGGTGTTCAACGTGTTAACAGACGTAACATAACTTACAGTAACTTTATCTGTAGCGATATATCTGAACTTTCAGGCCAGGATTTCAGCGATACAGCAAAGGGAAAGACACTTTTTCATAGGAAAAAGGGCAGGATCCAGAATTCTGTGAAGAGGAGGGGACAAAGGGGAAGAAATTTTGGGCAGAAAATGACTACATAGTTCGATCTGAAACTTGTTTTCCTCGGGGCTTGATTCTGATGGCCCAAGAAGGCCCCAAAAAATAATTATTTTTTGTACTAACCTTTTGGACAAACCGACAAAGCAAGGGAAAAAAGGGTAATTTAGCTAAAAGTCGAGCCAGTTAGTATTCATTTCATTCATTCGAAGTATGGGAAAATTTTTAGCCAATTGGAAATTGGAAAAAAAGGAGTCTTCTTAGTTGTTAAATTACAGCACCACCCTTTTCAAAAAATGGGCTTAAAAGATTGTCAAAATAAATTCCGTGATCTTCACTAACATCTTAGTCTTAGTTGACTCAAAAAGTGGATAATTATGGAGTAATCCCTAAGGATTTGCATAACGCTCCCTTCTTTTCCTCTCTTTCCCCTCTTCTTCATCACCTCCCCTATTTTTCTTAATTCCCTCCTCCTCCTCCTCCCTCTTTTTCTTTATATTCCCCCTTTTCTTATTTCCCCTCCATTATATAGAGAGAGAGAGAGAGAGAGAGAGAGAGAGAGAGAGAGAGAGAGAGAGTGAGAGTCAGAGTAAAATTGCGGGAATCCCAGGCAGAATTTTGTCATCGAAAGCCCGTGGAAAATTTATTTCCTTTCCCCCTCTCTCTCTCTCTCTCCCTCTCCCTCTCTCCCTCTCTCTCTCTTTCTCTCTCTCACTTGTCTATTTCGGCTGTGTGGAACTGTCAAAATAATTTATGTCTATTTTTGACTTTCTCTGCTACCTACATACATCCTATACCTACCTAGTTTATAATCCCTCTCTCTCTCTCTCTCTCTCTCTCTCTCTCCCCCTCTCCCTCTCCCTATCTATTTCTCGGCATTTCTCTTTCCATCTATTTCTCCCTGTCTTTCCTTCTCTTCCTCCTTTAAATCTCTCTCTTCTCCCTCTATTTTTCGCTCTCGCTATTTCTGCCTATTCCTTTTTTTCCTTTAATCTCTTGCTTCATTTCCCCACTTCCTTTTCGCTTTCCCTTTCCGTATTCTCTCTCTCCTCTTTTTTGTCCTCTTTTTCGCTGTTTGTAGTGATTGTTGTTGTTGAATAAATAATGGGTATTTTCACAACATTTCGACAGCATAATATTTCAGCTTGATATGTTTTCACACTCAGGTAGTTGTGTTGGTAGGTATGTGTTCCTGCCTGCCTGGTACCTCTCGGTACCTTTGTATATGTTTTCACATAATACCTAGTATGGGACTAATCAAGTAGGTGTATCTATACCTACAATTTTCTTCTTCTTCTTCTTCTTCTTCTTCTTCTTCTTCTTCTTCTTCTTCTTTTTTACATTAGCTGTTTGATTATCATTTTGTGCATTATTTGTGCACGGGTAGATACCTAATACTCAAAAGGTGTGTAAATAGTGAATGAGTCATGAAATAGAACTATACCTACTCAGTCAGTGAGTCATCCTGGACTATGGGTATGGTTACATGTTTCAGGATCTGACTCATTGACGAAGTAGTTCACTTAAAAGAGTAGTTCTTTTTATAAATCACTCACTCACTCTTTACCTTTACCTATCTCTTCTACCTACTCACCCCCTCTCATACCTACCTCCACCCTCCCCTCCCCTCCTCACCTCTGTATACCTATTACCTACCCAAAATTTCATTTTCCATCTCTTTTATTCCGGGAAATAAATTAAAAATGAATAAAAAAAATATTGACTTTAATTTCTTTCTCCCAGTTGAAAGTTGGAAATGAAATGTCAATATTTGCGATATGGAAAAAATGTGGGTGTTTTTCTTCTTCTTCTTCTTCTTCTTCTTCTTCTTTTATGATTACGATTTTACGATCCCTCTCTTTCCCCTTATTCTCTTTTTCATCTTTAGACTTTTTTGTGCCCTAATATTTTATCTGTTTCTTTCACCCATTTTGTCTCTCTTTTTGACACTCACACACCAACTCAGTTTTCTATTTTCTTTCAAGCTAATCCCCCCTTTTCAAGGTACCTACAACACTAGTTTCCACCTCTAAACTCCCAAGATATTATACAGTACCCATTGTATAGGAACCTCTAAAACCTACCCTTAAGCTAGGAAGTATACCTACTACATAAGTCTTGAAAATGTATACCAATGAATTATGAACGCGAAATAGAGAGAGAGAGAGAGAGAGAGAGAGGGGGGGAGAGGGAGAAAGAGGGGAGAGGGAGAGAAAAAAAGAGCTGGAGAGAGGGGAGAGAAAGAAAGAGAAAGGGGGGGAAGAGAGAAATGAATTTCAATTAGGAAGAGTAGAGGGAGGATGTTTTCCGTTAAGGGAGATCGGAAGAGCGGATCCTGTCGAAAAGGGGGGAGACAAAAGGCGGCCCTGAAAAAAGGAGGCGGGCCGGGGGGCTATTTTCCGCTCGCTGATAAAATATTGGAATGCAAATATACAGTTTTTCTACAGTATTCCCGGTCTTTGTGAATATTTGCGTTATTTATGTTGATACCTCTCGAGTTACTCGTTTAGTAGGTAGATACTATGTACATATAGTTAATATTTGTTGGGTATCTAAAAAAGGTATTAAAAATAATACTTTTTATTTACCCAGTTTTTTTTTATTATTTATTTAATCGACCTAATAAGATCATAACAATAATAATATATAAAAAAATAAACATATTACACACTCATAATGAGTGCTAAACATATATAGTCTCTGATCGGTTAATGTTACCGTTGCGTCACGTCATAATTCACCAGTAGGGAATATTCAGTATTATTACTTGGTCTATACACAAATCCTGTGAGAGCTTGAAAGTAGAGGAGTTCGTGGTGTATTCTCACCAGCTCCAGAGAGCTGTGATAGATACACTATGATGGTCCTCTACTGTAGAAAATTGCTAGGAAGAGGACGAGGAATAAGAAGCAGAAAAGCATCGCAGGATAAATGGAGAAGGACAATGTAGAGGAGCTAAAGGGAAGAAATGGAGATGGAACTAAAAAGAGGAAAGTAGGAGAGAGAAAAATAGCACCGATAAGGAGAAAGACGTAAGTAAAGAGGAACGGTAAACGTCAAAAAAAGAAGAAGAGAGAATGAAAGAAGAGTACCAGAGGGAAAAAGAAAGATGAGAAGGAACAGTAAAAAATAGAGTGTACCTGAGAGAGGGGGGAAACAGTCAGCTGAAGAGAAAACGGAGAAGGGAAGAACTGGAAATGTTAAAAGAGTGAAAATGAAAAAAGCAAAAAAAAACAAAAAAAAATGCTTAAAATGCCTGAGAGAGTTTTTTTTTTTTTTTTTCAAAGGAAGAAAAAAATTGTGAGAGAGAGCAGGCAAGCCCTTGACATGGTTTCCAATCCACCTGTTTTAAACAGAAAGCGAGAGGAGAAAGAGGGAAAGATAATAGGATAGAGAACAAGGATG
>NW_007379791.1:0-1028 GCF_000475195.1 Diaphorina citri | reverse complement strand
GCTTTATTTAATGTGGCAGGATTCTCCAAAAGGAGCTCTTCCACCCAACCATAGAAAAAATCTTTTTTCTTTTTTTTTCTACATACCTACTAGCCGAGACGAGGTTTGATAGGCCAAAACAGACTTTTACTGAGGGACTCTTCTCCTTTTTCCTAGCCTTTTCTAATTCAAATAGGGTCGGCGTAACTTCTACTTAAGGGACTCTCTTACCGACTTGGAAAAAGCACCCTGAAAACTCTCTCTACTCTCTAATATTTCGGTGTCAGAGCATGGAGCATGGGGAGTTGGGGACCTACCTAACTTTGCTTTGTCGCTCCATTAATTACAATTTAAAACTAGGAGAGTAGATAAGGGACTTCCAAGTCTCACCTAGAGAAGGAAAAAGAGGAGGAGGGAAAGATGGAAGGGAAGAAGAGGTCGAGAAACAGGAGTAGGGGAAGAAAGAGGAAGGGAGAAGAGGAAAAGGAGGAGAAGAAGATCAACGAAGAGGAGGAGGAGGTTAAAAGGAAAAGGAGAATGAAGGGGAGAAGGAGGATTAAGAAAACGAGGAGAAAAAGGAAAAGGAGGGAGGAGGAGGAGGACGAGGAGAAGAAGAAGAAAAGAAGGAGAAGAATAGTAAGAAAATGAGGAGCAGGAAGAAGAAAAGAAGAGGGAGGGAAGAAAAAGAAAAACGAAAAGGAAGGAGGAGAAAAAGGAGAAGGAGAGGAAGATGAAAAGAAGGAGGAGGAGGAGGAAGAAGAAGAAGAAGCTGAAGAAGGAAAGAAGAAGGAGGGGAAGAAAAAGAACGATGGAGAAGAAGAAGAAAGAGAGGAGGAAAACGAGAAGAGAAAAAGAAGAAAGAACCAGAAGGAGGACAAGGAAAAAGTTCAAGGTACAAAGCTTCACCAGAGAAAAGCAACGAGGTAAAAGGGGAGAGAGAAAAGTCAAAAAGGGGGAAACATTTTTGGCACTCTTCCCCTCTAAACTCCTGGAACGCCAGGGGAACGTCAGAGTAAAATATGAATTATAATGCCCCTAAGCTTAAAACG
>NW_007379790.1:52676-54825 GCF_000475195.1 Diaphorina citri | reverse complement strand
GCAGTGAAGCAGAAGTAATATTGGAGGAAAGAGGAGTGCAATGAGGGGAAAGAAAGGTAGGTACTACGTGAAGTAGGAGGACACAAATTATGAAGTGAATAAAAGGCGGGGTACAAAATTGATTTCTAATCTTTTTTTGGGGTGGGATGGAGTTTTGTTTATTTTTTGTGGCACTTGATTTATTTTGGGAGGAACGACTTGGCGGGGTCTTTTTTATGCCACGAAGTGGTATTTTTTGGGGGGATTCATATTTGCGCCTTAAGGTTTCTACAAGTTAGGTATCTTTCATTATCGAACTAGTGGTATTTAATCTTGAGATATCTATGATAAAGTAGACAATATTCCACGTCTTTTGGTTAAAGTATCAATTTTTACTTTCCTTATCCTATAGGAAGGAAAGTAATGTAATCGGGTCAAAATTTCGATGGTCAGTTTGTAGTGCCAAAACACGTTTTGAGGTCTCTAGAGCCTAAATCCAAAGTTTTAGCCGTTGGTCCTTTCGATGGTCAGTTTGTAGTGCCAAAACACGTTTTGAGGTCTCTAGAGCCTAAATCCAAAGTTTTAGCCGGATGGTCAGTTTGTAGTGCCAAAACACGTTTTGAGGTCTCTAGAGCCTAAATCCAAAGTTTTAGCCGTTGGTCCGTGTGTGTGTGTGTGTGTCTGTCTGTAAACAAAATATCTCAAGAACGGTAAGAGCTAGAGACTTGAAATTTGGTATTAGCTGTCAAATGTGACAAGGATGCGACACGAAACTTTTGGTTAAGACCGGTGCAACGGTTGGCGGCATTTTACTGCTTTTTTGTCTGTCTGTCTGTAAACAAAATATCTCGAGAACGGTAAGAGCTAGAGACTTGAAATTTGGCATGCAGATGACAAATGTGACAAGGATGCGACACAAAACTTTTGGTTAAGATCGGTGCAACGGTTGGCGGCATTTTACCGCTTTTTGGCGGTTTTCGGTGTAATTTAACAATAAATCGGGAACGGTATGAGCTAGAGACTTGAAATTTGGTATGTAGTTCACAATGTGACAAGGATGCAAATCAATCGTTTGGTTGAGATAGGTGCTGCGATTCGCGGTATTTTGACCGATTGCAGGTGTTGCTCCCAAATCTTCCTTGAATGTTGACCGAAGACCCAAAAGCACAATAGGAAGTGATTCT
This sequence comes from Diaphorina citri, assembly GCF_000475195.1. Lineage (NCBI taxonomy): Eukaryota > Metazoa > Arthropoda > Insecta > Hemiptera > Psyllidae > Diaphorina > Diaphorina citri. Next base: position 53,662 of record NW_007379790.1, on the reverse strand, counting down.
GTCCATTTGACTTCGCTACTCGCTACACATGAGGGAGGACTTTAATGTCCTATGCCAACGTTCTAAAATCCCATTCGTTTGAGGATGATATGGTGAGGAGCGAACCCGATTTACCCCTAGGGTTTTCATCAACTCCTGAAACAAATTGGACTCGAATTGTTGTCCCTGATCCGTAGTAATTGTACCTGGAACACGGTTTTTGACCGTTTTTTGGCGGTTTTCAGCTATACCGACTAAACGGTTAGAGATATTGTAAAAGTTTGGCTATAAGAACAAGAATAGGTACCCAAAATAAATATCATTCAATAGGATGAGGAATGTCGTGTGATGTTCACACCAGATTTTTTATCTTTTATACAGGCCATTTAAAAGACATGGGCGAATAAATGGATCAAAAGTTTAGCCATGTCCCTCATGGGCGAACGGTGGGCGAACAATTGGAACTCTCTATAAAATCAAGGTTCCAATATTATTGGCCCATGGCGTTTTTCTCGTTTCTATTCTAATAAGAAGCGATTAAGAGCTTTATTCTTTAATAAAACACCCCGGTAGGGGCACTCGAAGTGTTGGGCGCCATAGGAACTGCACAAAAATTAATACGTATTTATTAAAATGGAATAATTGATAATTACGAACGCCCTCGTGTTTAAATCGCGACTTTCGCGGCACATGTCAGGAATTCTATTCCTCTGTTTTATTAACGACTAGTGGTTGACCCGTCCTTTGTACGGGACCACAACACCACACGCACATACATAGATGTCACAACAATTATTCAGGGTCAAAGTGAAATAATAATAAAAACGGATAATGTTTTAGCAACGTGAGTAGATCCACGTAGTCATAAACAACAGTGTATACTACCAAAAGTACTTTCATAAACGTAGGTCAGGTTTAAAAGATTTAACCCTTCTACCACCTATTATAGCAAAACCGTCAAGGACTACGGTTTTTCATTAAAAATCGGGTACCAACATATTCCCCAT
>NW_007379790.1:37813-51873 GCF_000475195.1 Diaphorina citri | reverse complement strand
AATGAGCATTCTGTGATGCCTCTCCGTCCCCAGGGATGGAACTGAATGGCATGGAAAGAATGGAATATTTCATTTCCTGAGTGGACTTAGAAACAAATGGGACGCTATGCTTGCCTTATGCAGAAGTATCGCCCAAAACTACCTCATATTTGCCTTCGAACGTATGGTTAATGTGCTCATGACTTCTCATGATTTTTCTTTTATATCTTCAGAAAAAACTATAAAAATTAAAAAAACAATATTGAGACTAAAACGAAGAAAATTGCTTCACTAGATCGTGAGATACACAGCCGTCAGGAACATGAGGAGTCTCACGCACGCCGATATATACCTAGCGACACACCACTGTCACGTCGCCGGGTCACGGGGGCGGTGGGATGACGTCAGTGCTACCAAAGTATGTTACGACGCGCTGTTGAGGGCTTATTACCATAGGGATTTGCCGGGTGGTGTAGGTGCTCAAATAGATCGAATAGTACCATTCTGACGGCATTTCTTTATCCCACTATTTTTCAACGTTATCAGCATAGGGTACTCTCATACTATTTTTGCAATTTAGATATTTTCATTCCATTTTTTTATCAATGCACTTATTCAAAGTAGGTTACTTCTTCGAACATGTACGAGTTTGTTTTTAAGGGGTTTGGACAGAGGGGAACTGTAAGCTGCTGTACATGGTCTTATCGTCCCGAAATCGAAAAGAAGGGTAAGACAGGGATAGCAGGAAAGCGCAGCCGTTGCCGGAGAACGAACATTATCCCATTCAGGACTAAAATCCGCCCTGGGCGGGAATCTGAACCCGCGGCCCTAGCGCTTATCAAGGCGAGACGACTACCCAACTAAGTCTAAGTAGGCGGTCACATTTAATTCGATCGAGGAAGAAAATACATGAATAATGAGGTCCCCTCACAACCGAAACCTCCCTGCTTCAAATTCCACTTTATGTAAACACTACCTTCGTAGGTACCCTGTACCCCTATGTTACATAGTACTATAGGGTACCGTCTACTGTAGGTACCCCTGTCGATCTACCTATGTAGGTACCTCCCTAGTATAATAATAATAGGTGTTATTTATACTGCTCGGCGGGAGAGCGTGATAAGTCCTTTACTCGAGCAGATATGTGAGGGGACGAACTACGATTATCGCTAGGGTCATAATCTCCTGAACAAATTGGACTCGAGATAAAGATTCCATACGTATATCTGGTGCCTGGGATTCCACGGGAGATCCACAGAAATCCTTTTAACCATGTATCGGAGGCGGACCAGCTGAACTACGACAAAATAACTTCAGGACAACAGGTAACGTACGGCAATTTTATAACCGGATACCCGAACCATCACACGAGACAGCCAGAGGATACCACCAATGTCAATATGTATGGGAGAGAAACGATCAGCTGGCGATGCCAATGTGATCCGGAACTGACACGAGTATGCTTGTTGACCTTTGATTTTTGACATGATACACAACTCTTACCCAGTCACGTAATCTGAATTCATGCCTTGGCCAAACAAAACTGTTGGAAAATGAGCTTCTGTGATGCTCTAGTCCCAGGATGACTAATGGGCATGGAAAGAATGGAATATTTCTTTCCTGAGTGACTTAGGAACAAATGGACGTATCTTGCCATGAGAAGTATCCGCAAACTACCTCATATTTGCTTCGAAGTTAATTGTTTGGGAGGTGAAGAGAAGTTGAGTTATTCTCTAAAATTTTGTTCAGTTGCGGATCTGCTTTTTGCTCCTTCACAAAACTATCCAAAATTGATAGCGGAAGATAGCGCTATTTGTTCGATTCTTGATAGGGTATCGGCTATGCCGTTATCTTTCCCCAGGAATGTGGATAATATTTGTGTAATATTGACTTATGAAGTCCAACTGCCTCAATTGACGAGGTGAGGCTTTGTCAAGTTTCTGCTTGAATGCGAACGTAAGTGGTTTGTGATCTGTGTACAGCGTGAATAACTCTGCCTTCCAACGAGTGCTTGAAAATATTGATAGAGGCAAAAGCAGCAAGTAATTCTCTGTCATACGCACTGTAGTTTCTTTCCGCTTGAGATAATTTTCGGGAAAAGAAACCAAGAGGTTGCCAAGGAGATGCGCAAGATGTTCTTTGATTCAAAACTCCACCAATGGAAAAATCCGAGGCATCAACTTGCAAACTGAGCTCAGCCTCAGAGATCGGGTGTTGCAACAAGGTACATTGACAAAGTTGTTCCTTACAACGAGAGAAGGCTGACATTTCCGCTTCTGTCCAAACAATTGGAGTTTTGTCATTTTTCTTTCCTTCTCCAAGTAACGCATTCAAAGGCAATTGCGTCTCTGCCAAATTTGGGATGAAACGTCTGTAGAAATTGATCATTCCAAGAAATTTCCGTAAATCATGGATAGTTTTAGGTAAAGGAAAGGATTTGATAGCAACAACTTTCTCTTCATTTGGTGAAACACCAGCATGGGAAATAGTATGACCAAGGAAAGTAACTGATTTTTTCATGAATTGGGACTTGCTCGAATTGATAGTTATACCATAACTTTGAAATCGTTCAAAAATTAATTGAAGATGTCTGATATGTTCCTCTTCATTTACAGAAGCCACAAGGAAATCATCAATATATGGGAAAACAAAATCAAGTCCTTGAGTCATTTCATTCACAAAGCGTTGAAATGTTTGCGCTGAATTACATAATCCAAAACACATGACGGGAAATTCAAACAAACCAAATGGTGTGGTAACGGCAGTCTTTGGTATATCTTCCTTTCGAACGGGAATTTGATGATATGCACGAACCAGATCAATCACTGTAAAATATGTTTTACCGGCTGCAACAATTGAACAATCTTGCAAATGAGGCAAAGGATATCTGTCGGGGATTGTGACATCGTTCAGTTTTCTGTAATCACCACAAGGTCTCCAGTCACCGTTCTTCTTAGGCACTAGGTGAAGCGGCGAAGCCCATGGAGATTTTGAGGGTCGACACAAACCCAATTTAAGCATATAATCAAACTCCTTTTTGGCGGCTTCTAATTTTTCAGGAGACATGCGACGTGGAGTACAATAAATCGGAGGACCTTTAGTTTCAATATGGTGAACAGTTGAATGTTTGACAGAACGAACACACAAGTTATTGTCCTCAGACACAATGTTGTATTTTTTGAGAAGTTTGACAATTTCAGGATGAGTCTCATTGGTACAGATTGTTGAAATATTGTCGGATTGCTGCGACATATTCAACATTTTGACGTGAGAAGCTGTCACAGAGTCAACTAAACAACGATTCTTCAAATCTACCATGAGGGAGAAATGACGGAGGAAATCAGCTCCTATGATGGGGCAAGTGACATCCGCTATGATAAATGGATAACGGAAAGAACGCTGAAGTCCAATATGAACTGACACGAGGCGTTTACCGTAGGTTGGTATTTTCGAACCATTTGCAGCAAACAAACAAACATCCGACTTGCACTTCTTGTCAGCCCGAGACGGAGGCATCACGGATACATCAGCGCCACTGTCAATGAGAAACCTTAATCCAGACGCTGAATCAGACAGGAAAAGTCTGTTGTTCTCAGGATGACAAGAACAAGTGCCGACATCATGGTGACAATGAATAGTGGGGCCACGGCCATCAGTCACCTTTACTGACCGGCCCTGGTGTTTAAAGATTTGTTAGCACGATACCAGTTGCAAGGACGCAAACACTGTTGTGCATAACGTCCGTCCGAACTTTTTATGATACCAGCATATATCTTCTGGAGCTTCAGATCTTCTTGCTTGGAATGGACGCAAGCGGAATGGCTTTCTCTGCTGGATTTTCAAAACTTCTAAAGATGCGCTGAGATTCCCCATCTGCGAGCTCAAACCTCAAACGCTCGAGGACATCGGACTGAGTTGAACTTGACTCAACAGCTTTGACATGGTGATCTTGCAGGGAACTTGAAATATCATCGGCCAGCTTTCCCAAGGATCGCAAATCAATATTAAGCGCTGTCAAGACTGGCCTAAGGGAAGATGGCAGTTGTTGTAACGGTAGTTGTGCATAAGGCGCGTCAATGGGACATTACAAAAATCCTTTTATAAGAGGGAAGATACTTGCTTAAGGAGTGTTCCTAGTGAAGTTTTAAAAGGCGCGAAGTAAAAAAAGTCACATATTTTAATTGATTAGCACTTAAGAAACGAACTTTGAAATCTTATCAACACATTTTTTCCATTACAAAAATCTGTCTACAAGAGGGAAGATACTTGCTTTAGGAGTGTTCCTAGTGAAGTTTTAAAAGGCGCGAAGTAAAAAAAGTCACATATTTTAATTGATTAGCACTTAAGAAACGAACTTTGAAATCTTATCAACACATTTTTTTCCTCTTATATAGAAATTTTGAGTAAATTTGCCATTGACGCGCCTTATGCATAATTACCGTTGTAACCATAATGTTTTCAGGAATTTGGCATCAAGGGAAGGACAGAGATCAATCATATGTTGCAAAAGCTCAGAGGGCTTCTTATCGCCGAATTCTTGAGCTGACAGCAAATGCTGGAATCGTTGCGTCTCAGAACCAGAGAAATGTTCAATGAGACGATCTTTCAATGTTTTGTATTTTTCAACTGCAGGAGGATTCAGAATTAAGTCACTTACCGACTCTAAAACCTCACTGTCTACTGCAGATATTAAATAATCGAACATTGTCTGATCAGCAGTAACGCCTGATGTGCGGAATTGCGCCTCCATCTGGGCAAACCATATAGATGGTTTGTTTTTCCAGAATGGAGGCGGTTTCACGGCCACGCGATACACATGGTCGTCAGCCGTCGGGGTCACCAATGTGGAATTTTGTGTAGAGGAAAACATCGTGATGTTCGTGATATTATTTTGCAAAGACTGAAAGTTTATTCTTAAGAAAAATACTGGTTTGAAAAACCATCCAATCGTAGGACCACCACAACATATACCACATTTCAAGTCTCTAGCTCATACCGTTCTCGAAATATTGTTAAATTACAACGAAAAACGCCAAAAGCGGGTAAAATGCCGCCAACCGTTGCACCGATCTTTAACCAAAAGTTTCGTGTCGCATCCTTGAAACATTTGACATCTTCATACCAAATTATAACCAAAATTTCAAGTCTCTAGCTCTTACCGTTTCTCGAGATATTTTGTTTACAGACAGACAGACACACGGAACAATGGCTGAAACTTTGGATTTTAGGGTCTAGGGACCTCAAAACGTGTTTCGGCACTAAAAACTGACCATCGAAAATTTGACCCGATTACATTACTTTTCTTCCTATAGGATGAGGAAAGTTAAATAAGGAAAGTAGGTAAAAAGGTATCTTGGCGTTTTTTTGACATTCGAGTGGTTCTCTAGCACGTTGAGCGCCACGTCACTCATATATGAGTGTTAGACGTGTCTCAACCTGGTACATGAAACTCACATATGGGCAACACCCATAGGCTAACGAGGTACATGAAACTCATATGTGGGTGACCCGAACTGCTTCCTTTCTGATACGTGTAGCTCACTGATGGGTTACAATTCAATGTATTTCTTATGACGAGTGGATTGTCGTGGAACGTCCGAGCATTACGGTACCCTTGGGTCACGTGTACCACGAACTTTTTTTTCCGGTGACGTTCCGGTAACCCATATATGAGTGTCACAGAAAAGTTTGAATATCTCCAAAAATACTTATCGCACAAGAAAAAATTGTGTACATTATCTATTTTCTACACCTCACACATCTAAAATTGACATAAAAATTTTTTGGTACCACGCGATAATTTCCACTTTTTCCCGTGGTACCAGCGAGCACCCATGTAAAAATGGCTTGGCGCTCAACGTGCTAGAAACCCACCCCTGGTCAAGACTTTATAAATACCCTGTACTCACCCAAAGCATGACCTTTTTGACTGAAATGGAAGCAATCGTATGTGACGTACGAGATGTCAATGACCTCGGCATATTTCTTTTTGGGGTCCGAGGGAATGTTGAATAACTTGATGAAAGGTTGAATGACAACTGTAAAATCTTTTTTCTTGTTGTAGCGACCACTTTTTATCTGAAATTATTTCAAAGGAAGTACCTAATGTGAAATTGACCCACAGAAATATCGCCCATCAGTGTTGATTGTGATTATTATTATTATTATTATTATTATTATTATTATTATTATTATTATTATTATATTAATAATAAGTAATATTTTAAAAGTTGTGCTCTCAATCCCTGAATTCGCTCAATGAGCGAAAAAACCGCTCAGTCCGCGGTGTGGAAAATGCAAGTTGTTCAATCCCCAAAATTTGGAAAATGAGCAACTGTAAATAGCTCAGTCCGCGGACTGGATTTATGGAGAAGAAAAATCGCCGAAATCGGCCATTGAGCATCATGAGAAAAACGAGGTCTCCATCTTTCAGGAAAACTTGCGCTTTATTCAAGGATCAGAATGAGACCTTTTTGCCTTTTTAACTCACGTCTTTCCCAGAGAAACAACCTGAAAAAAGTTCACGAGACTAGAAAACTTTTTTTTTGTGAACATTTATTTTAAGAGGGGACTAACATCTTAGGTCTTTTTGCCTCTCTGAAAATAACACACAAATCATTTATTAGAAACAATATTCAAGATTACATAGAACAAATAAATAAAGGAAAATACATAGGGACAACAAATTAAGAAACTTTTTTTTTTTAAACAATTTACCATTTATATTTGATCGACAAAAAACTCAGAACATACATTTATCTTATAAATGGTATACCCATCCGTATAAGCAGAGCTTGTGCCACGGATGGGGAGTTCATTTATCTATCTATATAAATAAAATTGTAGATTTGTCTGTACATTGCTTATAATCGTGAAATTTTTAGTTATTCTTACTCCTTATGCATCCACGATTCCAAAAATCACATTAGAAAAATTTCTGTCTGTCTGTAGAAATTTTTAGTTATTCTTACTCCTTATGCATCCACGATTCCAAAAATCACATTAGAAAAATTTCTGTCTGTCTGTATGTATGTATGTATGTATGTATGTCTGTCTGTTACGCTAAATAGACGTTTGGTTGTCCTCTTTTCACGAGAAAACGGCTCGACCGATTTTGATGAAATTTTTTGTGGTTGTTAAGAAAAGTACTCAGAGGCACTAGCATCCCTAGAACCCATTTCAATGGACTTTGAGGATCTGCCTGGCTCTGACGTTGAGAGGCTCCTGATGTCTTCGGGAGAATCTCACTCAGAGCAAAAACCAACCTAGGGACACTGGTAGACTCATCGGCCACACCGACAGAGGCACTAGCATCCCTAGAACCCATTTCAATGGACTTTGAGGATCTGCCTGGCTCTGACGTTGAGAGGCTCCTGATGTCTTCGGGAGAATCTCACTCAGAGCAAGTGGCGGATTCTCTTAAGAAGTTGAAGTTGAGAAAGAAGAAGAAGCAAGTCTCGGGCGCTCAGAGGGCGAAGAGGAAGAAAGCGAGATCAGGCGGCAAACACGGCGGACGCTACCAACACCACCTGTCAATCGGCTAATGCGACTGGGAAAGAGGCGCAGGCAGGATCTGAGAAATCAGATCTTGCCAGTACCTCTGGAACGGTTGCTAAGCCGGGGCAGGCAGTTGGAGGCGATACACCGAAAGCCACCAGACTCTCGGGAGCGCAAGCGAGAAAGAGACAACGAGCGAAACTCATCGCTCGGAACATCAACTCGGAACTCCAGCAACAGGGCAGATCTACTCCGGTAAAACGGAGCAGAGCTGAACTAACGCCGGAGACTCCTGAGAAAGACCAGGCTGCGAAGCGATATCGCCAGCAGGCTGCAGGGCCATCATACAGCGGAGCCACATCTGCCGTTAAGATGGCCATCATGGTGGTGTTTGTGGGGGGGGTGTATTTGTGTGTGTGTGTGTGGTGGTCCCGTACAAAGGACGGGTCAACCACTAGTTTATAATATAAATATTTGCAATCGAAAAACGAGTACAAATTTTTGTCGATGGTGGGATTCGAACCCGGGACCTTCTGCATGGCAAGCAAGCACGTTATCACTGGACTAACCGTGCCCCCGTGGACTTTAATTTGATATATAGGTCGACCAGGTTTGGATAAGTCCTTCTATGGCTATGGGGACAGACCGACCGACAGACAGACGACACCGAAGCGAATACAATAGTCCGTCCACTATACCTTTTATTATTACTATTGTAATTTAATAAATAAAGGAAGGACGGACTAAAAATGACATGTTTAGGGGAGTCATGGGTCATGGGTAATGGAGCAGTTGCAAATGGGTAAAAAATATAAATAAATGGTCGATTCCTATGTAAAAGGTTGGGAAAAATCCAAATCTGAGGTCAAAACTCCGAAAAAATAAATATAAAAGGTCGAAAATTCAATTTTTGTTTTCCGTCAGAGTCCTGAACTCTGACGTCAGATTTCAGATGATGCGCAGAAACGTATGCGCACAAACATGAATTGCGCAGAAATGCATGCGCACAAACAGATCAATGTGTTGACTGCGGTGAGTTTTTCTTCTACGAATGCACATCACTGCGAGGGAGCTTTGCTCGGGACATTTGATGTGACGTCATCGCCTACGGGAGCGTATGCCGTGACGTCAAAGTTCACGATTTACCGGTATTTTTTAAATCGATTTATCTCGGGATCTAGAAGTCGTAGAAGAAAAAGAAAACTTCCGTTGGTCCTCATTTTTCCTGCTCTATGACTTTGAAACATCACCCCTCTTGAGATGTTTCCTAAATGGTCCGTGTCCTGTGAGTAAACTCACAATTGTCCTTAGGCGATTCCGGTTCAGGGCCAGTATCTCCTAGGTTAGTTTTTTTGAGTATCCTTCCAAAGTTAGCTTGGAATGCCTCATACCGCTGGCGTTGATCCAGGTTTTATTTGCTTCATCTTGTACCCACCTTTTGATGTCGGTTCTAATCACACATTTGGGTAGTCCCAACACAGGTTCAGGACCGATGAATTTTTCTTCTGCAGCCTCTCTTGCTAGGAGGTCTGCACTTTCGTTTCCATCGAAGCCCCTATGTCCTGGGATCCATTCCAAATTTACTTTGTTCTGGATTGCCAGTTCACTTAGGTTTTCGATGCATTCCCAGGCTAGTTTGGAACTAACCTTGGGGGATTTGAGGGTGTTCAGAGCAGCTTGGCTGTCCGAGAAAAACGTAATTTGTCTTCCTCTCCAGCCAAGGTCCAGTGCGTGCCTGGCTCCCATAAGTATGGCAAAAAGTTCGGCCTGGTACACTGTGGTGAGCGTTCCTAGGCCGGCTGATTGCCTACAGAAGCCTGGCCCACACAGGCCTGCTCCGGTGCCCTCGTTCATACGAGATCCGTCCGTAAAGTACTTGATGCCCGCATTTAGTATCTTTTGACTTCCTTGTCCTTCCCAGTCGGACCTAGGTCTAACTAGGACTTGGAAAATGTAGTCAAAATTGTTTTTGGGTGCCATGTGATCCGTTGGCATGTTCTGCTTCAAGATCACTTGTGTTTACCTAACAGCTCTGTGTTCTTTTCAATGGTGCAATCAATTTTTTATTATCTTTATTGGTTCAAGAGATAAAGGCGTTTTAAGGGGACAAGTTTCCACCCATTGAATTTCTCCTGATAGAAAAGTACTTCATAACTCCGCCCCTGTTGAAAATCGGATCTGTCCTGTCTGTCTGTCTGTCTGTCTGTCTGTCTGTCTGTCTGTCTGTCTGTCTGTCTGTCTGTCTGTCTGTCTGTCTGTCTGTCTGTCTGTCTGTCTGTCTGTCTGTCTGTCTGTCTGTCTGTCTGTCTGTCTGTCTGTCTGTCTGTCTGTCTGTCTGTCTGTCTGTCTGTCTGTCTGTCTGTCTGTCTGTCTGTCTGTCTGTCTGTCTGTCTGTCTGTCTGTCTGTCTGTCTGTCTGTCTGTCTGTCTGTCTGTCTGTCTGTCTGTCTGTCTGTCTGTCTGTCTGTCTGTCTGTCTGTCTGTCTGTCTGTCTGTCTGTCTGTCTGTCTGTCTGTCTGTCTGTCTGTCTGTCTGTCTGTCTGTCTGTCTGTCTGTCTGTCTGTCTGTCTGTCTGTCTGTCTGTCTGTCTGTCTGTCTGTCTGTCTGTCTGTCTGTCTGTCTGTCTGTCTGTCTGTCTGTCTGTCTGTCTGTCTGTCTGTCTGTCTGTCTGTCTGTCTGTCTGTCTGTCTGTCTGTCTGTCTGTCTGTCTGTCTGTCTGTCTGTCTGTCTGTCTGTCTGTCTGTCTGTCTGTCTGTCTGTCTGTCTGTCTGTCTGTCTGTCTGTCTGTCTGTCTGTCTGTCTGTCTGTCTGTCTGTCTGTCTGTCTGTCTGTCTGTCTGTCTGTCTGTCTGTCTGTCTGTCTGTCTGTCTGTCTGTCTGTCTGTCTGTCTGTCTGTCTGTCTGTCTGTCTGTCTGTCTGTCTGTCTGTCTGTCTGTCTGTCTGTCTGTCTGTCTGTCTGTCTGTCTGTCTGTCTGTCTGTCTGTCTGTCTGTCTGTCTGTCTGTCTGTCTGTCTGTCTGTCTGTCTGTCTGTCTGTCTGTCTGTCTGTCTGTCTGTCTGTCTGTCTGTCTGTCTGTCTGTCTGTCTGTCTGTCTGTCTGTCTGTCTGTCTGTCTGTCTGTCTGTCTGTCTGTCTGTCTGTCTGTCTGTCTGTCTGTCTGTCTGTCTGTCTGTCTGTCTGTCTGTCTGTCTGTCTGTCTGTCTGTCTGTCTGTCTGTCTGTCTGTCTGTCTGTCTGTCTGTCTGTCTGTCTGTCTGTCTGTCTGTCTGTCTGTCTGTCTGTCTGTCTGTCTGTCTGTCTGTCTGTCTGTCTGTCTGTCTGTCTGTCTGTCTGTCTGTCTGTCTGTCTGTCTGTCTGTCTGTCTGTCTGTCTGTCTGTCTGTCTGTCTGTCTGTCTGTCTGTCTGTCTGTCTGTCTGTCTGTCTGTCTGTCTGTCTGTCTGTCTGTCTGTCTGTCTGTCTGTCTGTCTGTCTGTCTGTCTGTCTGTCTGTCTGTCTGTCTGTCTGTCTGTCTGTCTGTATGTGTGTATGTCTGTCTGTTACGCTAAATAGACCTTTGGTTGTCCTCTTTTCACGAGAAAACGGCTCGACCGATTTTGATGAAATTTTTTGTGGTTGTTAAGAAAAGTACTCCAGGTGACATAGACTACTTGAAATTTTCACATTCCATCCTCATTCAAAATGGCGGCGGTTCAAAAACGTGCAGAAAATGGCCTAATAGACCCGTTTTTGTCCTCTTTTCATGAGAAAACGGCTCAACCGATTTTGATGAATTTTTTTTTGGTTGTTAGGAAGAGTACTCGGGGTGACATAGGCTGCTTAAAATTATCACATTTCATCCTGATTCAAAATGGCGGCGGTTCAAAGTTATGCCTATTATGCTGCTCTGTGAGACACGTCAGGGAGCGCGTAGCGCGACCGTGTGTGTGTAGTGGATGTGTATGGTGTGTGTGGTGGGTGTGTGTGTGGTGTGTGGTGGGTGTGTGATGGGTGTGTGTGGGTGTGTGTGATGTGTGTGTGTGTGGTGGGTGTGTGATGGATGTGGTGTGTGTGTGTGGTGGGATGTGTGTGTGTGTGTGGTGGGATGTGTGTGGTGTGTGATGGGTGTGGTGTGTGTGATGGGTGTGGTGTGTGTGTGTGTGTGTGATGGGTGTGGTGTGTGTGTGGTGGATGTGGTGTGTGGTGGTGGGTGTGTGATGGGTGTGGTATGATGGGATGTGTGTGATAGGTGTGGTGTGTGTGTGGGGGGGGTGTATTTGTGTGTGTGTGTGTGGTGGTCCCGTACAAAGGACGGGTCAACCACTAGTTTATAATATTTATCTAGTTTCAATTTCATTCTATAAATCTTATTTAAGCTTAGCAAAGGATTGTAAAGATTAAATAATTCATCAAGACATTCCCGTTTAAAATTATTTAAATCAGTTTAAATATGTTCCAAAACATATTTAAATGGAAGACAAATTATTAATAAAAAAGTGTAATTCTCAATTCATCAGAAAACAATATTCATCCATAATAAGTACATCTATATACAGGGTGTCCCGCGAACGACTGTACAACGCTTAAGGGTTGATGCAGGACCTAAAGGGCTACCAGAAAAAGCTACCCACAAAAACACAAATGTGAAAAAAAGGCCAAGTTCCTGTCCAAAAACGTCGGCCCTTAAAAGTGGTGATATCAGAAAATTAAGGCCAAGTCTGCATTCCCAATTTTTCGTGTCTGCTGAAAATGCTGGATCTCAATTCCTTCAACCTTCTCTCAATTTCAACTTGACAATGTTTTTCCTTCTCAAATTAATACCTAAATACGGTACCTATTATTAACATGAAAATAAAAGGAAAACATAAAACATTGCCAAGTTGAAATTGAGAGAAGGTTGAAGGAATTGAGATCCAGCACTTTCAGCAGACACGAAAAATTGGGAATGCAGACTTGGCCTTAATTATCTGATCTCACCACTTTTAAGGGCCGACATTTTTGAATAGGAACTTGGCCTTTTTTTTCACATTTGTGTTTTTGTGGGGGATCTAAATTTCATCTTAGTCGTTCGGGAAATACCTACAGAGAACTTCTTGAAAACGGCCCTTGAACGCCCAAAACTTTATAAGAAAACTAGCTGAATTCCGTCGCTTCGCTCCGGAATCCCGCTAGTTCATCCCGAGGCATGGCCAAACTTGTAGAAAAGGCATGGCCGAACTTGTAGAAAATAATAATAAAAAATCACATTAATGTGTTTGTGCGCATACGTTTCTGCGCAGTTCTTTCTGCTCCTCCGCAAGCGTGCTTGCATACTGGCGCTACCTAGCGGACGAAAAAAAACAACTGCGTAAAGTCTGACGTCACACATATTTGAACTCTTTCATTAGAACGGAAAATAAAAATTGAATTTTCGACCTTTTACAGTTATTTTTTCGGAGTTTTGACGTCAGATTTGGATTTTTCCCAACTTTTAACATAGGAATCGGCCATTTATTTATAATTTTTACCCATATGCAACCGCTCCATTAAATGGGGAAAAAAAAACATGGTTAAACTGTCTCTTCCTGCTTCGTTTTACTAGTTTTATATGCGAAAAATACACTGTTTAACTCTTCCTTAGTTGACTTGCAGGCAAGTTTGGCACTAGTTTAGGGGGCACGGTTGGTCCAGTGGTAGCGCGCTTGCTTGCCATGCAGAAGGTCCCGGGTTCGAATCCCACCATCGACAAAAATTTGTATTCGTTTTTCGATTGCAAATATTTCAACGGGTTACTTTCTGGTGTTCTCGTGTTGAGCCAGCACCTAAATGGGAAGTATTGTGTCTCTTCTCGCCCATCTGATGAGAGGCATACTACGGGATGGGCATGCTACGACACAGACCACAAGCGTCCAATGTAGCAGTTGTTTCATCGCTACGAAATAAAAACGGCGGTGAAACACTCATCTTTTAAAATCCAATCCCAAAGGTCTTTTTACCAGGAACACGAAAATGGTAGTGTAAATTTTGTCCAGAAAACCATAAAGCCAAAAAACCAAAAAAACTGGTTTTTGGGGGATTTTAATAAAGATAATAAAAAATTGATTGCACCATTGAAAAGAACACAAAATTTACTAAAAGATAAGATGCCTTGTTTTGGTAAAACCCTCCCATGAATCCCTGTCCACCTGTTTCTTTCTATCGCCGCACCAAATTTTCCTCCAAAAACAACACGAACAACAAAACAAGTTAACAACAACAATTTGTACTCGTTTTTCGATTGCAAATATTTCAACGGGTTACTTTCTGGTGTTCTCGTGTTGACCCAGCACCTAAAGTGGTACCCGCTCAGTCACTTGGAACACAACCAGAGGCTTGAGAAAAAGATTTTTTTGTATCTCTTTAAAAACTACTATTTTTTCAATTCGATTTTTCTTCAAGTTTCCACCCATTGAATTTCTCCTGATAGAAAAGTACCCCTTTATGTCCTCTTTAATCCCATTATCTTGAATTTTCTGAAAAATCATTATTTACGGAGATATTAACGATACGAAGGGAGAATTGTGGCGTATGGTACAGGTGGGCCAATAAATGGTACGTTTTTTAGGTGGGCGAATAAATGGTACACTTACCC
>NW_007379790.1:34827-37803 GCF_000475195.1 Diaphorina citri | reverse complement strand
GGTGGGTGTGTGATGGGTGTGGTTTGTGTGGTGGGATGTGTGTGATGGGTGTGGTGTGTCTAGGGGGGTGTGGTGGGTGTGTGTGGTGGATGGGTGTATGTGTGTGGTGGATGGGTGTGTGATGGGTGGGTGTATGATGGGTGTGGTGTGTGTGTGGTGGGATGTGTGTGATCGGTGTGGTGAGTGTATGGGGGTGTGTTTGTGTGTGTGTGGTGGTCCCGTACAAAGGACGGGTCAACCACTAGTCTATATAAATAAAACTGTAGATTTGTCTGTACATTGCTTAGAATCGTGAAATTTTTAGTTATTCTTACTCCTTATGCATCCACAATTCTAAAAATCACATTAGAAAAATTTCTGTCTTTCTGTCTGTCTGTCTGTCTGTCTGTCTGTATGTGTGTGTGGTGTTGGTGTTGGTGTTGGTGTTGGTGTTGGTGTTGGTGTTGGTGTTGGTGTTGGTGTTGGTGTTGGTGTTGGTGTTACTTGTTACTTGTTTTGTTGTTCGTGTTGTTTTTGGAGGAAAATTTGGTGCGGCGATAGAAAGAAACAGGTGGACAGGGATTCATAGTAACGTAGGAAATTGACGGATTCTCCCTTTGTATCGTTAATATCTCCGTAAATAATGATTTCTCAGAAAATTCAAGATAATGAGATTAAAGAGGACATTGTTGTTGTTGTTGTTGTTGTTGTTGTTGTTGTTGTTGTTGTTGTTGTTGTTGTTGTTGTTGTTGGTGTTGTTGTTACTTGTTTTGTAAATAAGTACAGTGTTGGTGTTGGTGTTAATGGAGGAGGAGGAGGAGGAGGAGGAGGAGGAGGAAATAAGGCGATCAGGTGGGAGAAAATTGTTTGTCCACCGTTGTTGTTGTTGTGGTTGTTGTTGTTACTTGTTTTGTTGTTCGTGTTGTTTTTGAAGGAAAATTTGGTGCGGCGATAGAAAGAAACAGATGGACAGGGATTCATAGTAACGTAGGAAATTGACGGATTCTCCCTTTGTATCGTTAATATCTCCGTAAATAATGATTTTTCAGAAAATTCAAGATAATGGGATTAAAGAGGACAAAAAGGGGTACTTTTCTATCAGGAGAAATTCAATGGGTTTCAGTAGAAACTTCAAGAAAAATCGAATTGAAAAAATAGTAGTTTTTAAAGAGATACAAAAAAATCTTTTTCTCAAGCCTCTGGTTGTGTTTGAGGGAGGGTTTTACCAAAACAAGGAATCTTATCTTTTAGTAAATTTTGTGTTCTTTTCAATGGTGCAATCAATTTTTTATTATCTTTATTGGTTCAAGAGATAAAGGCGTTTTAAGGGGACAAGGTATGAAAAATGTTGAAAAACAGAAAATCCTTCATAACTCCGCCCCTGTTGAAAATCGGATCTGTCCAGATAGCTTTTTCTGGTAGCCCTTTAGGTCCTACATCAACCCTCAAGCGTTGTACAGTCGTTCGCGGGACACCCTGCATATATGTTGACATCTACTACCATGACATAGACAACAATAACAACAACTCGTCTCGCTGGAGGACGTAAAACTGAGACATTGGGGAGTCGTCGAGTAGAGGAGAAAAAGTTCCCTGGGGGGGGGGGGGGGGCCCTCGGCCACTACCACTATAGTTGGTGTTGTTAATGGAGGAAGAGGAGGAGGAAATAAGGCGATCAGGTAATAGAAAATTGTTTGTCCAATGTTGTTGTTGGTGTTGTTGTTGTTGTTGTTGGTGTTGTTGTTGTTGTTGTTGGTGTTGTTGTTGTTACTTGTTTTGTTGTTCGTATTGTTCTTGGAGGAAAATTCGGTGCGGCGATAGAAAGAAACAGGTGGACAGGGATTCATAGTAACGTAGGAAATTGACGGATTCTCCCTTTGTATCGTTAATAGCTCCGTAAATAATGATTTCTTAGAAAATTCAAGATAATGAGAATAAAGAGGACAAAAAGGGGTACTTTTCTATCAGGAGAACTTCAATGGGTTTCAGTGGAAACTTAAAGAAAAATCGAATTGAAATAATGGTAGTTTTTAAAGAGATACAAAAAAAACTTTTTCTCAAGCCTCTGGTTGTGTTTGAGGGAGGGTTTTACCAAAACAAGGCATCTTATCTTTTAGTAAATTTTGTGTTCTTTTCAATGGTGCAATCAATTTTTTATTATCTTTATTGGTTCAAGAGATAAAGGCGTTTTAAGGGGACAAGGTATGAAAAATGTTGAAAAACAAAATCCTTCATAACTCCGCCCCTGTTGAAAATCGGATCTGTCCAGATAGCTTTTTCTGGTAGCCCTTTAGGTCCTGCATCAACACTCAAGCGTTGTAGAGTCGTTCGCGGGACACCCTGTATAATGTATATAAAAGAGAAATATGGACGGGTACAGCTTCCATTAGTATAAATCATTCCACCCAGATATTTGAAATGTTCTATTTGCTCTAGTTCTTCTCCTTCTAGTTTCAAACTTATTTTCTCTTCTATGTTTCCTATTACCATTGTTTTTGTTTTCCCCACATTTATCTTCATTCCATAGTGTTTGCCTGTTTCACTGATGTTTTCAATCATTCTTTGTAATTCTCCTTCTGATTCTGCCAGCACTGCTTGGTCATCTGCATATTTTATGTTCTTGAGATTTCCATTTCCGATTTTTATGCCAGTTGTAGTGGCTAACGCTTCATCCAGTAGTTTCTCAGCGTATAGATTGAAGAGTGCTGGCGACATACAACATCCCTGACGAACACCTCTTCCTATGATTACATCTTCTGTTTCATCATTTTCAATTCTAACCACAACTTTCTGTCCTTTGTAGAGTTCTCGTAGTAGGCGTCGGTCTTTCCAATCTAGTTCGATATCCTTCAGTACTTTCATCAATAGGTTCCATTCTACCCGATCAAAAGCCTTTTCCCAGTCAATAAAGCACACATACAAATTTCTGTTTACATCCAATAATCTCTCTGATAACATCCTCATACATCCCATGGCGTCTCTCGTACCTCTGCCCTT
>NW_007379790.1:27979-34031 GCF_000475195.1 Diaphorina citri | reverse complement strand
TTTTTTTTGTAAATTTGGGGTTTTTTTTTTTTTTTTTTTTTTTTTTTTTTTTTTTTTTCACATTTTCTCACACAAAATAATGAGCTCTGATCTTGAAATTTGTCGCGACGACCTATGAACTCAAAGCGAGTAAGTTTTAGATAACACTTCAGTCGATCATTTAAGACCGGTTTTAGCGTTATCTATGTTAAGCTACGCCGAGCAAGGCCAATAAATGGATGGGTGACTTAAAGTTAATTGAGTAATTGTGGGATTTTTTTTTCACATTTTCTCACACAAATGGGCTCTGATCTTGAAATTTGTCGCGACGACCTATGAACTCAAAGCGAGTAAGTTTTAGATAACACTTCAGTCGATCATTTAAGACCGGTTTTAGCGTTATCTATGTTAAGCTACGCCGAGCAAGGCCAATAAATGGATGGGTGACTTAAAGTTAATTGAGTAATTGTGGGATTTTTTTTTCACATTTTCTCACACAAATGGGCTCTGATCTTGAAATTTGTCGCGACGACCTATGAACTCAAAGCGAGAAAGTTTTAGATAACACTTCAGTCGATCATTTAAGACCGGTTTTAGCGTCACCTATGTTAAGCTACGCCGAGCAAGGCCAATAAATGGATGGGTGACTTAAACATTATATTGGAAATAAAGGGAGAACGGGCTCTAATGATTTTAAATCATTACATGAAAGTAAAATCAAAAAATCAAATCAAGAATGATAATAAACTGAATATTAAACAAATTATCATTACATGAAAGTAAAATCAAAAAATCAAATCAAGAATAATAATAAACTGAATATTAAACAAATTAGGTAGGTATACTTACATTGAAAGTAAAATTAAAAAATCAAATCAAGAATGATAATAAACTGAATATTAAACAAATTAGGTAGGTACATAGGTATTCTTTAACCACGATCGAATAAACTACGGGCTAAAAAATTCCCGGAGGGACGAACCCAGCTTGTTTAGGATAAAATCTGCCTCGGGCGAGAATCGAACCCGCGGCCTAGCACTTACAAGGCGGACTCGCTACCAAATATAAGCTGACTAGGCTGTTAAAAAGAAGAAGAAGAAGAAGAAAAATAAAACAAAGAAGAAAGACAGGATAGGAGAAAGATAGCCTTTCCGAGAATTAGGTTAAATTAACTGGCCAATATAAAGTTGTTTTCCTTTGATATTAAGCTGAGCACGTCAGATACTTTCTTCGTTTCGAAAACTAGGTACAAACATACAAAAAACAAGCAGGGTCCGTCCCTCCGGGAATTTTTAAGCCCGTATAGTGATTAGAGAAAATCAGTACCTATCTACCTATGTACCTACCTAATTTGTTTAATATTCAGTTTATTATCATTCTTGATTTGATTTTTTGATTTTACTTTCATGTAATGATTTAAAATCAAGACTAGAGCCCGTTCTCCCTTTATTCCCATTAGAATAAAAAGCGGTGAAAATAATGCAGGGTCAGGTAGGGTACAAAAAGTATATCTAGAGTTAGGTAGGGTGCAAAAAAATATATAAAATCTAGGGAGAGAAAAAGATGAAGATGATGACGATGGAGGAGGAAAAGGAGGAGGGGGAGGAGAAAATGTTGGAACAGGGGAGATCAGGATGGAAATGAATGCTGTTTAATCCTCAATTTTATGACATGACTTGGACTCGAACCACCAACCTCCAGACCTGAAGTATAACGCGTTAACCAGTCCACCACTGAGGTTAGTCAAAACAAACACACAGCACACACCTGACCGATCACTCTGATAACAATGCATAGCATAGATCAGATGTTTTTTATTTGTGTTTTTACTTTCTATTACTACAGTTTAGCGGCTATACTGTAATGAAAGTATTGCAATCGGTCCAAATTTTCAAAATCGGGAAATGGGTGGAAATATCCGTTTTGGGGTCCCCTGATAATGAAAGTATTGCAATCGGTCCAAATTTTCAAAATCGGGAAATGGTTGGAAATATCCGTTTTGGGATCCCCTGATGTCAAAAAAGTGATTTTTATCGGTCCAAATGTTCAAAATCGGTGGGTGGAAATATCCGTTTTGGGATCCCCTGATGTCAAAAAAGTGATTTTTAGCCCATGGTCTGTACGTATGTATGTACGTATGTACACTAAAACCTGAAATAAAAATAATAAGAAAAAAAAAAAAAAAAAAAAGTAGCAGTGCCTCAGCAGCTGTTGATGCCTATGCCATACAGAGTTCAGTAGAGCTCCGGGACCCAGTCATTCGATCGGGACCCCGACGCCCAAGTTTGTTCTCAGAGCATGTAGATGTAAAGTTGTAATTAAGGGGTTTGTGTTAAAGGCAAAGGCGAAAGGTAACAATATGTTCAGCCCGGGCAACCCCGCCACCAACCAACCCACCGCCACTCAGTCTCCAAGCAGATACCTACTGTGAATGCAAGTCTTTGTGATAAGCATATGAGATCTGTACAATGCTCAGGTAATAGGAACCATTATTTCTAACGGTAAATGGGTTTGACTACATAATCAGTATCTCGACAGTACGAATCAATACATAAATATCAAACATTAAACATTGGAGACAGAGTGGCAGGTAGGAAGGGAAGTAGCGTGGGCAGCAACAAATTGCCCCGTTTTTACTTATGAAATGAGATAGAGTAGGATAGAATAAAATATACTTCTGCAACAAGGGGTCGATGGTGCAGCCGTGGCCCTGAGGGCCATGCAATAGGAAGATCTGTCACACACGAACACCCCTAAAGGACAATGTAGGGTAGGAGTAGGACAATCAGAAAGGAGAAACAAAGGTCACACACGAACACCCCTAAAGGACAATGTAGGGTAGGAGTAGGACAATCAGAAAGGAGAAACAAAGATGTTAATGAGTTTGGACTTTGGACTCGAAACACTAACCTATCTACAATCTACTACAGCTGAGGTTCGCTTTCTACAATCACGTCCATTTTATTCAAAATACCTGCTGTTTCTTTCTTTCTTTCTTTCTTCTTCTTCTTTTTCTCCTTCTTCCTTAAGATGATTTAAATTGGTGAGCTTTCGATGTCACTCAGGACATCATCTTCAGACCAAGATAGATGTTGACTCTATCGCAGCAGGAGTAGAAGGTCACACACGAACACCCCTAAAGGACAATGTAGGGTAGGAGTAGGACAATCAGAAAGGAGAAACAAAGATGTTAATGAGAAAAAAAAAAGTACAAAATTGAAGACCTAGCGTGCGTCACTGGATCCACCTGCAGCCCGCCAAGCCACCACGCAGGGCCACCAACGCCCGCAGAGGAGACGCGCAAGAACGCAGCCAGCACGAAAACCGCGCGGATCACACCCAGACGCACCGCGGGGGGCTGTTGATGTTACAATGCCCCCCGGCTGAGTCCAAGTGCAGCCCCCGCAGCACCCGCACCAACCACCTCCAGGCGCATCAGAGCCACATGCGTAGGCGACGGCGACGCCGCGAGGCGACATAGCAATCTGCCGAAAGAAAAGAGGTTGTGGAAGTATCAGGGGTCACACTCCAGCTGTGGTAACTACAGCCAGCCGAACAAGAACAAAGAAGGCAGGCAAGTTTTAAGTATCGGCCAGGATAGTAAAGAATATACATAGGCTTCTATACAGATGATGGGTAGGTGAGTTGGATTCCACCAGCCGACATCAACCCTATGTTCATCGTAATAACCCCTCCCCCCAACATCCATCCCCAGGTTAAAATCTCTTTCAGGCACTATGAGGGGAGTTTTAAGTATCGGCCAGGATAGTAAAGAATATACATAGGCTTCTATACAGATGATGGGTAGGTGAGTTGGATTCCACCAGCCGACACCAACCCTATGTTCATCGTAATAACCCCTCCCCCCAACATCAATCCCCAGGTTAAAATCTCTTTCAGGCACTATGAGGGAACATCGACGTTGAGATCAAGGAGCAAGTCCTCCGGGATACGTTCGTCCTGTGCAACCTGAACTCTTCCATCAAGAGGAAAGTCCTTCAAGAGGAGAGACTGGAGGCGCAGCGACGTCTGTTCAAGCGCCCGGAGAGGGAGGAGGGTGAGGGGGAGAGACAGGCATGCAAGGAAGGGCAATGGGCATGGGAGCGCGCCCATATGGGGAACTTCCGCCTCTTGTATCCGTGTCAAGACGGGGAAAAGTACGACTCCATGTGTCGCGCACTAGAGTCTGTCTCCTACTACAAGGACACGTTCTCGTCCAACATGGGCTCCATGCTGGGGCGCGCGCACCGGCAAAATATCGACATGCGGCGCGACAATCAGGGCGTGATACCGCGCCCGCCGAAAGACAAGCTGGATTCCATCTATGGGAAAAAGAGGCGGAGACCGTGCGAAGATGTGGCTTTTATGAAAAAGCCGAGTGTGAGAACGAATAAGACCAAAGTGGTCGAACCCGCGCAGGCCAAACAAAAAGTAGAAACGCCTCGGGGCGACAATCAGGGCGTGATACCGCGCCCGCCGAAAGACAAGCTGGATTCCATCTATGGGAAAAAGAGGCGGAGACCGTGCGAAGATGTCTCTTTTATGAGAAAGCCGAGTGTGAGAACGAATAAGACCAAAGTGGTCGAACCCGCGCAGGCCAAACAAAAAGTAGAAACGCCTCGATACGGTCACAACCGAAAAGACATCGAAGAGAAAGCCAAGCAGCCCAAAGTTGCTCCGGAACCGGCCAAAAAGCCTGTGAAACCAACAAATGTACTGATTAAGCCAGCTAATATCCCTAAACCAACCAGTATTCCTGCTAAAGCAGGCAACATTCCTGCTAAGTCGACCAGCATTCTTGCTAAATCAACCAATAATTCTGCCAAAAAAGAAAACGTCGGCCGGTGTTCTCCAACTTACCCCCATTTTCGGTGCAGCAGAATACCGCCCAGAGCTTGGAGATCCAGAGGTGTTTTGTGGCAGGCTAGGTGCCTATGTGGGTGACTTGAGCCGTGATTTGGGGCGGACTGGTGAGTCATTGGTATTGAGTGAGTCATTCGTATTGAGTATTACCTCCTCATCTCCTGCGGGTGGTGATGGGGTTGCGCGGTGCGGTGTCGGAGATCGCGCGGTCCAGTTCACGCTCGGATGTGACGGTCAGTAGTCTGGCGCCTGGAGTCATGTCGGATTTGATGATGATCTTCCCGTCATTCGTCCAGACGCAGGCCGGGCCGAAGTGTTCACGCGCTCTCTTCAACAGCGCAAGCCGTGACTTGGTGAGAGACTCAGTGATGAGGATCCTGGAGTCCTTCAGCTTCCGCTTGTTTATGAAGATCTCGCGCTTGTCGAGGTATGAGTGCAGCTTGACAATCACGGGGCGGGGGCGGGTGTTCTCTCCGGTCCTGATGGGTCCCAATCGGTGTGCCCGGTCCATCTGCTGGGGGGAGATGGACACGCCCAGCTTGTCCCGGAAGAGCCTCGATGTAACCTCCATGCATTGGGACTCCGTCTGAGCCTCAGTCTCGGCTATCCCGTGCACCAGTACGCACTGTCGACGACTGTACGTCTCCAGTCGGTCTATCCGTTCAGACTGGGTGACCAGCTCCTCCCTCAGGTGCTTCAGCTCCCCCAGGAATTGAAGTTTGAGTATGTCGAACATACCTTGGATCAATGGAATGATGCCTTGGGGAGTCGAGGTGCCGCTACTGGAATGCGCCGCAGTCGCCGCCTCGAGCAAGGTCTCTACTCTAGCCAGCCCCTCCTCGAACTGAGCGAGCCTGTTCATTATGATCAGCTGATACAAGATACAATTATACCAATGTGTTAGTTAAACAGATCTGTGTGTATGTGTCCCTAGCAGTATGTTGTTAGATAGGTAGCACTAGCTATTTACTGGTAGATTAATACATAGATATATTTATCCCTAATATCGAGAGTGTCTTTAAAATTTAATTGGATAGTTTGAAAACTATTAAATTTTAGATTTTATTGTAAAAAAGCACAACACGTTCACGATATGAGAAAAGTATATCAAAACAATTGAAAAAATTCGCTTTTTTCGTAATAGCACGACAAAAGATAAGGAAAAAAAAAAAAAAAAAAATAAAAGCACCAAAACAAAAGCTGAAATACT
>NW_007379790.1:17837-27063 GCF_000475195.1 Diaphorina citri | reverse complement strand
GAGTTAGAGGAGATTCACTGCCAGCCTAGTTAGTTTGGTTGGTAGTGCGTCTGCCTTGTAAGCGCTAGGCCGCGGGTTCGATTCCCGCCCGTGGCGGATTTTATCCTGATGGGATAATGTTCGTTCCCGGAACGGCTGGCTTTTTCCTATCCTGTCTTCCTTCTCTTTTCGATTTCGGGAAAACAAGACCAGTTACAGTACCCTCTGTCAAAAAAAAAGAAAGGAAAAAAAAGCAGGGGAGATTCACGAGTTGATGAGGATAATTTGGCCAGCGGCGATAGCACGTAGTTATGCACTGATCCCTAATGGATCACTGAAGTTAAGAAAGGTAGAGCCTGGTTAATATCCGGATGGCCTCCACACTCAGGCTTTGTAGGTTACGGAAAAACAAGAAAAGAAAAATAAGAAGAAAGAGGGAAAGAAAGAATGCACAACTGCCTCCAGAGATTAGGAGAGAGAGAGAGAGAGAGAGAGAGAGAGAGAGAGAGAGAGAGAGAGAGAGAGAGAGAGAGAGAGAGAGAGAGAGAAAAAAAATAAGACACAGCTGCAACAAGAGATAAAGAAAGAGAGAGAGAGAGAGAAAGAGAGAGAGAGAGAGAGAGAGAGAATAATATAGAAGTGCCTCCAGAAAGGAGAGAAGAAGAGGGAGAGAGAGATGAAGAAGGGAGGTAGAGGAAAGAGAGAGAGAGGGAGAGAAAGAGAGAGAGAGAGGGAGAGAGAGAGAGAGAGAGAGAGAGAAAGAGAGATGAAGAAGGGAGGGAGAGTCATACACAAGAATTCCAGAACACACACACAATCTCATGTACATGAACATCTAAACATACATACACTCATGTACATCTGAACGCGAGATGTTTAACGAGGAGTCCTGTGGGATGTTAGGGGCGAATCACAAGGCTGGATTTTGTCTGGACCACTGAACCTTGACCATGGTTCACTCAACAAAAAGACGGAAACAATGTGGCTTCATTGTCTATTCTGAGCACCGATTTTTGTTTCTTAACACGGAAACTGCAGACCAAGGAGACTGTGGGAAGAAGATATCCTGGAATGGCTGAGGCTAGGCACACATGAAGAACTCAAACATCTAGAAGCAGATCGAGGCTCATACAGAGCTGCAGTATCATCAGTTTTGGCAACCAACGTTCACGTTGTCGCCCATCAATGAATCAATCAATGAATGAATGAACCACGGAAACTTCTTAACATGCCCATCTCGTAAGTATGCTCTTCATTAGAGGGGCAAAAAGAGGCACGGTACTTCTCATTTAGGTGCTGGGTCAACACAACACCAGAAAGTGTAAAAAGAGGATTCAGGGTGTAGATGTAGAAAGAGGGTGAATTCACTCTATACTAGTTTTCGTCTCGCCTCGTCTCGAAATTTACAAGGAGAGAAATAGGAAAAATCAAGAGAGGAGAAAATATAACGAGGGTCAAATCATTCTTCCTATCTCTTGGTATTACTAAAGTTGGTAAGCGCTAGGCCGCGGGTTCGATTCCCGCCCGTGGCGGATTTTATCATGATGGGATAATGTTCGTTCCCGGAACGGCTGGCTTTCTCCTAATATTCTTTCTTCCTTCTCTCTTCGATTTCTGAACGTTAAGACCCTAGCAGTTACAGTTCCCTCTGTCAAACCTCTTAAAAAAAAAAAGTTGGTAAGTTAGAGGAGATTCACTGCCAGCCTAGTTAGCTTGGTTGATAGTGCGTCTGCCTTGTAAGCGCTAGACCGCGGGTTCGATTCCCGCCCGGGGCGGATTTTATCCTGACGGGATAATGTTCGTTCCCGGAACGACTGGCTTTTTCCTATCCTTTATATTTTCTTCGATATTCATCAGAAATTAATAAGTTTTGCTGATGTGTTTGAGAGATTTGCGTTTTCATTGGAAAGCCACAGTGTTCAAGAGAAAAAGAGGGTCAAATCATTCTTCCTATCTCTTGGTATTACTAAAGTTGGTAAGTTAGAGTAGATTCACTGCCAGCTACGTTAGCTTCGCTGATAGTGCGTCTGCCTTGTAAGCGCTAGGCCGCGGGTTCGATTCCCGCCCGTGGCGGATTTTATCCTGATGGGATGATGTTCGTTCTCGGAACGGCTGGCTTTTTCCTATCCTGTCTTCCTTCTCTCTTCGATTTCGGGAAAACAAGACCTTGGCAGTTACAGTTCCCTCTGTCAAAAAAAAGAAAGGAAAAAAAAAGCAGGGGAGATTCACGAGTTGATGAGGATAATTTGGCCAGCGGCGATAGCACGTAGCATGCACTGATTCCTAATGGATCACTGAAGTTAAGAAAGGTAGAGCCTGGTTAGTATTCGGATGGCCCCCACACTCAGGCTTTGTAGGTTACGGAAAAACAAGGAAAGAAAAATAAGAAGAAAAAGGAAAAGAAAGAATGCACAACTGCCTCCAGAGATTAGGAGAGAGAGAGAGAGAGAGAGAGAGAGAGAGAGAGAGAGAATAATATAGAAGTGCCTCCAGAAAGGAGAGAAGAAGAGGGAGAGAGAGATGAAGAAGGGGGGGGTATTAGAGTAAAGAGAGAGAGAGAGAGATGAAGAAGGGAGGGAGAGTCATACACAACGAATTCCAGAACACACACACAATCTCATGTACATGAACATCTAAACATACATACACTCACATGTACATCTGAACGCGAGATGTTTAACGCGGAGTCCTGTGGGATGTTAGGGGCGAACCACAAGACTGGATTTTGTCTGGACCACTGACCCTTGACCATGGTTCACTCAACAAAAAGACGGAAACAATGTGGCTTCATTGTCTGTTCTGAGCACCGATTTTTGTTTCTCAACACGGAAACTTCTTAACATGCCCATCTTGTAGTTGCTCTTCATTATTAGAGGGGCAAAAAGGGGCACTGTACTTCTCATTTAGGTGCTGGGTCAACACAACACCAGAAAGTGTACAAAGAGGATTCAGGGTGTAGATGTAGAAAGAGGGTGATTTCACTCTATCCTAGTTTTCGTCTCGCCTCGTCTCGAAATGTACAAGGAGAGAAACAGGAAAAATCAAGAGAGGAGAAAATACCAGAAAGGGAAAAAAAAAAAAAAAGGATTCAGGGTGTAAGTAGATGTAGAAAGAGGGTGAATTCACTCTATACTAGTTTTCGTCTCTCCTCGTCTCGAAGTTTACAAGGAGAGAAATAGGAAAAATCAAGAGAGGAGAAAATATTTTTTCTTCTACACAAAAGAATCGAACCCGGACTTTTTCCATAGCAATCGCGTTACCACTTTACCAACACAGTCACACAAAGCGCCAAAAAGACGGTCACCCATCACATCTAACGTACAAGAAGCGCGCCGTCACTATTTGAGAGAAAATCCAAAAATAGCTCCGTTTCGACGCAACTCACGCTCTCTTCACCTCACCGCGATCAAGAGGGGAAACCCCTTCCCCTCTCGCCATAAAGCGAGAAGCGGGGAGGGATAATCCCCACCATGACCACAGTCCTACCAACAATACCATGACCAGAGTCCTACCAACAATACCATGACCAGAGTCCTACCAACAATACCATGACCATGACCAGAGTCCTACCAACAGTACCATGACCAGAGTCCTACCAACAATACCATGACCAGAGTCCTACCAACAATACCATGACTAGAGTCCTACCAACAATACCATGACCAGAGTCGAACCAACAGTACTACCAACAATACCATGACCAGAGTCCTACTAACAATACCATGACCAAAGTCCTACCAACAATACCATGACCAGAGTACTACCAACAATACCATGACCAGAGTCCTACCAACAATACCATAACCAGGATCCTACCAACAATACCATGACCATGACCAAAGTCCTACCAACAATTACATGACTAGAGTCCTACCAACAATACCATGGCCAGGGTCCTACCAACAATACCATGTCCAGAGTTCTACCAACAATACCATGACCATGACCAGAGTCCTACTAAGAGTACCATGTCCAGAGTCCTACCAACAATACCATGACCAGAGTACTACCAACAATACCATGACCAGAGGCCTACCAACAATACCATGTCCAGAGTCCTACCAACAATACCATGACCATGACCAGAGTCGAACCAACAGTATCATGTCCAGAGTCCTACCAACAGTACCATGACCAGAGGCCTACCAACAATACCATGTCCAGAGTACTACCAAACTACCAACAATACCATGACCAGAGTCCTACCAACAATACCATTACCAAAGTCCTACCAACAATACCATGACCAGAGTCCTACCAACAATACCACGACTAGACGTGAAATTTGCCGCTTGTTGTGTTGGGAAGGTCGCTCCGTTAACTCTGGTTTGTTATGCTTTGTCGTTCTGTAATTGGACGATTTAAGGGTCCCTACTAATAGAAACAAGTTTAAGAAAACAATGATTATTTGGTCCCTACTAATAGAAACAAATGAAAACAATGATTTTTTTTTAAGAGGTTTGATGGGAACTGTAACTGCTATGGTCTTATCGTCCCGAAATCGAAGAGAGAAGGAAGACAGGATAGGAGAAAGCCAGCCGTTCCGTAACTGTACTTTTTTAAGCGAATGCAAATATCAAGTTTTTTTTTAAAGAGGTTTGACAGAGGGAACTGTGACTGCTAGACTTATCGTCCCGAAATCGAAGAGAGAAGGAAGACAGGATAGGAGAAAGCCAGCCGTTCCGAGAACGAACATTATCCCACAGGATAAAATCCGCCCCGGGCGGGAATCGAACCCGCGGCCTAGCGCTTACAAGGCAGAGGCACTACCAACTAAGCTAACTAAGCTGGCTCGTCGCGTCATTAATACAAAATAATTGAGGAGATCTGTGCATAAAGGGCTTGTAAGTTGTAAGCAAAAATCATTTCTTGAGAAAACGGCTTCAAATTTTCCCTACAGAATGTTGGTAAAGTAATTTTCATGTTTATAAATAGAATAATGAAGAGTATAAAATCCGCCCCGGGCGGGAATCGAACCCGCGGCCTAGCGCTTACAAGGCAGACGCACTACCAACTAAGCTAATTAGGCTGGCTTCAGTAAAGTGAAATGTTATGGTTTTAGAAAACACAATTATTTCTTTTTTTTTATGTTCGGCACCCACCAACTTTGTTTCATGTCTGGGAGACATAACACTTAACGAAATCTACCTAATATACCTACCTACCTAATACCTACATAGCTGCTCCAATTACCTCTCAACGAAATAGTGTAAACAATAAACATACCTACAGGGAGTTGAGAATTTCTTAAAAACGCCCCCCTCGGCCTACCAAAAGGTCCCAGGCGCGAATTCTAGCGAGAAAATTTCGATTGTGTTGAATTTTTTTTGAGAATTTTTATCAAACTTAGACCTAACTTTGTTTGTTCAAAACCAGCTAGCAGTACCAGCGCACGTTGCTTGTACCTACTAGCTTTCAATGGACTGCTGAAAGCAACGTTGTGCGTGGTTGGTATCTGGATGGGTGACTGTAATGTTTTAAAATACAACGGGATTCGAATTCGAATGAACACTGTTGAAAATTTTCTGTTTTTGCTGAACTAAAATAAAAATATACCTATTCAATGTTCGAATTCGAACTCCCGTTGTATTTTAAAACATTACAGTGACCATCTGGATATTTGCAGTCCCTTTCAATTTTTACGGCCCCACTCAGGCTGAGGGTGAATTTCAATTCAATTCAAGGTTCATCTTGCCAACAAATAGAGAAACCCCCGTCACTAAAAAGCTTACCAGTTATACGGTTAAACAGTTTAAAAAATAAATACCTATACCTATATAGGTATTAGACATATACAGGGTGTTTGATAGTTAGATTTCGTACCTACCAAACATTAAAGGGTGATTTACTGGGTCAAAATAAGGCCAGCCACTAACTATCAGGTAGACCGGACAGGCGGTTCTTTTCAGATGTACCTGTCAGATCTATTATTTATCTGATAAGTAGTGTACGTGCTCAACACAGGTAGATCTGACAAGTGGACCTGATGGTCAGGTGTAGGTACCTTCCTGTCCATTCTACCTGATAGGGAGTCGCGGGCCTTTCTTCTCTGTGAATATAGATTTTTGTGGCTCTCTGAGTTAAAGGAAGTAGGTACCTACCTAACCTACCCTTGTATTTTCTTCTACCGTCACCCTATAATGGAAACATAATATTGTGTTATCTCAAGATAAGAGCATAAGCACTTCACTTACCCATGACACTTATCACACCTTTGTAAAAATTTACTTCCCTATACGCTATATAGCTACCTACCCTTGTATTTTCTTCTACCGTCACCCTATAATGGAAACATAATATTGTGTTATCTCAAGATAAGAGCATAAGCACTTACCCATGACACTTATCACACCTTTGTAAAAATTTACTTCCCTATCTTATCACTATACGCTATAGTTTAAAAATGTGTGAAAAATGAGACACCTATTTACCAACCTATGTAAATGGGTAAGTAGGTACATATTAGAAAAAAAAAGATGGGTGTTTCACCGCCGTATTTCGTAACAATGAACCACTGCTACATTAGACTCGTGATGTCTGTGTCGTAGCATATCCATTGTCCATCTCGGAGTATGCCTCTCATCAAATGAGCGATAAAAAACCCCAAATCTTTTTCTCAAGCCTCTGGTTGTGTTTGAGGGAGGGTTTTACCAAAACAGGGAATATTATCTTTTAGTAAATTTTGTGTTCTTTTTAATGGTGCAATCAATTTTTTATTATCTTTATTGGTTTATAATAATAATAATAATAATAATAATAATAATAATAATAATAAAATAGTAGGTTAGGTATTGTTGAAAAGTTTTAACATCCCTGCAGGTCAGTGGAAAAATGGAAAGTTGTTGAGTAGGTAATAGTTGATCCCCCACAAAAACACAAATGTGAAAAAAGGCCAAGTTCCTCTCCAAAAATGTCGGCCCTTAAAAGTGGTGCGATCAGAAAATTAAGGCCAAGTCTGCATTATCAATTTTTCGTGTCTGCTGAAAATGCTGGATCTCAATTCCTTCAATCTTCTCTCAATTTCAACTTGGCAATGTTTTCCTTTTATTTTCATGTTATAATTAGGTACCGTATTTAGGTATTAATTTGAGAAGGAAAAACATTGCCAAGTTGAAATTGAGAGAAGATTGAAGGAATTGAGATCCAGCATTTTCAGCAGACACGAAAAATTGGGAATGCAGACTTGGCCTTAATTTTCTGATCTCACCACTTTTAAGGGCCGACATTTTTGGACAGGAACTTGGCCAATGCAGACTTGGCCTTAATTTTCTGATCTCACCACTTTTAAGGGCCGACATTTTTGGATAGGAACTTGGCCTTTTTTGCATATTTTTGTGGGGGTGTACCTCTCTACTTAGGTAGGTATATTAGTTCATTGAGCTTTAGAACTCACTCTGAAAAAGATCCGCTATTAATCCTAAGTACCTATCTAGGCGTTCACAACGGAGAACCGACCATCGACCCTTACTAGTCTCGATCCAAGAGAAAATAAACAAACCATGCTAATGAATAGACGTGTCCTCAACGGAGCATTACAGATACATACAGATATAGATAGACAGGCAAACAGAGCTTTTTCTGGTAGCCCTTTAGGTCCTGCATCAACCCTCAAGCGTTGTACAGTCGTTCGCGGGACACCCTGTATACTATGTAGGGGAACATGGGGCAAGATGAAGTACAGGGGTAAGACGGGATACTCCCCTTATCGGTAAATCTACATACCTAGGTATGTAGTTACCTATCTGTATAGAGGTATGTGTGTTTTCGGTGTTTGTAAACAGAGTAATAAAATCCTGGTGGTATGGCGCCTTTCAGTCCACATATGAATGTGAAACATGAACAAATAACAAAGTAATATATTTTATTTACTCATAGATATTTTAGTAAGTAGATAACCATTTACTTTAAAAATAAATAAATACATACAGTTTAAAAAAATAAAATAATAATAAAATAAAATAAAATAAAATAAAAGCGTCTAATGGAAAAATAAAATGAAAAATAACTGAATAGGTATATAAAATATTTTGTTTAAGGGCCCAAAATTGATTGGCAAATCTAAGCCCTAACTATTAGGTGTAGGTAAAGGATGTAGGTAGGTAGTGTGGCTTAACAAAGAGGATACTTGGGATACTCCGTTACCCGATCATCTTCATAATCAATGGTGTAAGTTACTAGCAGAATTGGGTCTAGACACCCTGTATACTATGTAGGGGAACATGGGGCAAGATGAAGTACAGGGGTAAGACGGGATACTCCCCTTATCGGTAAATCTACATATTATGTACCTAGGTATGTAGTTACCTATCTGTATAGAGGTATGTGTGTTTTCGGTGTTTGTAAACAGAGTAATAAAATCCTGGTGGTATGGCGCCTTTCAGTCCACATATGAATGTGAAACATGAACAAATAACAAAGTAATATATTTTATTTACTCATAGATATTTTAGTAAGTAGATAACCATTTACTTTAAAAATAAATAAATACATACAGTTTAAAAAAATAAAATAATAATAAAATAAAATAAAATAAAATAAAAGCGTCTAATGGAAAAATAAAATGAAAAATAACTGAATAGGTATATAAAATATCTCAAAGCGCGGGGCCCCCAAAAGCGCGGGGCCCGTGGCAGTCTGCCATTCTGCCTTATGGGTAATCCGGCCCTGACCGTTCTCGAGATATTTTGTTTACAGACAGACACACACACGGACCAATGGCTGAAACTTTGGATTTAGGCTCGAGGGACCTCAAAACGTGTTTTGACACTAAAAACTGACCATCAAAAATTTGACCCGATTACATTACTTTCCTTCCTATAGGATAAGGAAAGTAAAAATGTGTGAAAAATGAGACACTTATTTACCAAATGTAAATGGGTAAGTAGGTACATATTAGAAAAAAAGATGGGGTGTTTCATCGCCGTATTTCGTAACAATGAACCACTGCTACATTAGACTCGTGATGTCTGTGTCGTAGCATGTCCATTGTCCATCTCGGAGTATGCCTCTCATCAAATGAGCGATAAAAAAACACAATAATTCCTATTGTGATTAAAGGAATACACTTTGAGATACATACTCGTATCACTATAGGGTGCCACTATAGCCACTAGTTAGGGTGGAAGAACTCTATTATTGGATTACTTCCCCTGATTTGGGTTGCTGGAATGCTATATTTTTAGTGTCATGCTTCCCGATAGAGTTCTCAATATTAGAGTTCCGGAACCCAGTCACTCAATTTGGCTTC
>NW_007379790.1:15714-17814 GCF_000475195.1 Diaphorina citri | reverse complement strand
AAAAAATAGATTGCCGGACCCCCTTCCCCCATTTTGCCTCCCCGCCCCTTTTTTTTTTTTTTTTTTTTTTTTTTTTTTTTTTTTTTTTCTTAGTGTAAGTATGTAGGTACCTATGACATATTTCATACGAGAAGGTATACAATACATGTATATTATAATATACAGGGTGTCCCGCGAACGACTGTACAACGCTTGAGGGTTGATGAAGGACCTAAAGGGCTACCAGAAAAAGCTATCTGGACAGATCCAATTTTCAACAGGGGCGGAGTTATGAAGGATTTTCTGTTTTTGCTATCTGGACAGATCCGATTTTCAACAGGGGCGGAGTTATGAAGGATTTTCTGTTTTTCAACATTTTTCATACCTTGTCCCCTTAAAACGCCTTTATCTCTTAAACCAATATCGCCTATTACCCCAAAATCCAAACACCAAATGCACTTGATAAGAACACAAAAAGAAATTTGTGTACCTTCAGCACTTCAGTCAAATTAATGTTTAAGCTTACCAATACCTACCCCCATTACACCCAATCCCAAACACTATAAATTATCGAAATAACATACACCTGAACTTTCGTTTTCCATATCCATAGAGGTAATATGTAATTCAATAGCACAAAATAAATATTCTCCCTGCCTCTCCTCCTACCCTACCTGCAATTTTTGTTTGATTTGGATTTAACGCTTTAATGTAACTGTATAAGTAGGTACCTATGGGTGAATGCAAAGCAACAATCATTTGATCGGACCGTTACTGGACCGTGACTGGACCTTGACTGGCACTATAGTGTGAATCAAGCTTTAATGTCACTGTATAAGTAGGCACCTATAGGTAAATGCAAAGCGGGGGGGCCAAACTCCCTCCCTGAGGTACGCCTCCCGAT
The DNA here is from genome assembly GCF_000475195.1 of Diaphorina citri. NCBI lineage: Eukaryota > Metazoa > Arthropoda > Insecta > Hemiptera > Psyllidae > Diaphorina > Diaphorina citri. Next base: position 16,931 of record NW_007379790.1, on the reverse strand, counting down.
AATGCGATTATGTCAAAACCCTTCCCGAATCATCAAAGGCTGTGATAACGCGTGACATCAACATGACATTGGGTGACATGTACGTATTGTACGTCGCGCGGTGAACTGTTTTGACAGGATCAAAGAGAGTCGAACGCTGCATAGATGTCGATCAACATGACATTGGGTGACATGTACGTATTGTACGTCGCGCGGTGAACTGTTTTGACAGGATCAAAGAGAGTCGAACGCTGCATAAACGTCGATGTATACCCATGTCAAAAGCTGCAATAAATGTCACAGCGTATACAGGGCGTCTAAGAAAGAGTTTGTTCTTTGACTTTTGACTTATTCAAATGTTCTATGAACCATTTTTGTAATCTTGAGGGGCATGCCATCCAAGGGATAGGTACTATAGATATAGTGTTTTCAGAAAATTTAGGCTCGTTGCGCATTAGAAGCGTAGTCTCGTGACTTTTAAGTAGCGCATAAGTAGTAGTCGCCTGAAAAACCAAACCTATGGAAATGATAGAGAGAGAGAGAGCCTGGCAAACGCGCTTTTTCTACCACCGTGTATATAGGTGTTTGTGTACCCATGTCAAAAGCTGTTACACGTTTTCCCTATCCACCTGTCAGTGTGGGAATGATGAACGGGTTATTTGAATCGACATGTCGGAAAAAAGGTAATTCCAAAGCTTTCGGTAAACAATGGGACAAGGTGATAATTTCGTCTAGGTGGCGTAGCGCTCGGTAGTAGGGAAGATTTGGGTTCGATCCCATCGGAGGTGTGGAATTTTGACCTAAAAAATATCATTAAAAATAATGTAACATAAACAGCAAATTTGTCGAATAATGTCATCGCCGCGCCGTAATGTCGCGTTTAGTACCTAAAAACTTTAAATTCACTTGGCTCGTTCAATTATTTATGTGTGGGAGACAGAAATAATAAACAATGAGAAGAAGATAAAAAAAAAAATTAGAAGAGAAAGAGAGGGAGTAGGAAAAGGTAAGACCAAAGAAGGAGAGGGAGAAGAGAGAACAGAAAGACGATGAAAAAGAAGAAAAAAAAAATATGAATAGGAAAGAGATAGAGAGAAAAGAGGAAGAGAGAAAGAAAAGACCCAATGATACTGTTATAATAGCGTAGGTATCAATAGAAAGAGATGGAGAATATGGAGATCCCCTGAAAGAGAGAGAAGAGTAGAGAAGGAGATGGAGAATCCTCGAAACAGAGGAGA
>NW_007379790.1:8256-14467 GCF_000475195.1 Diaphorina citri | reverse complement strand
GAGCAATTACTACCCACTACCGCTGGTTGGAGAAGGTCTCTGGTTTTGGAAGACGTCGACTCAACTTTATAGGAGCAGATATCTACTCTACTTGTTACTACATGTAAGAAGACCACGTCACATAAACGTAAAGACGAAACGGTTTCTCGTTTATAGGCTTCTACCTACCCTGACGACCTTCCGTATGGAAACTACTAACCATGTCTTACGTCCTATTATAGTCCCATTATAAGACGAGGTTCTTCATTCAGTTACAGGTGCTCAAGGCCTCTTGCGACTCTTATTCAACTTAGACGGTCTGTCTACAAGAGTTTTGCAAGGTTATGTCTACTACTATTAACCAAACCTTCCCACCTACACTAGAAAAAGTACTAATGTCGGAGTTACATGTTCCACCCCAAGACCTAAATTAGGGACTCTACTTGAGTTCACCGTCCATTAAAACGGATTTCAAGCACTTGGTGGTTGACTGGGTTACGGTCAATAACCTTGCTCGTACCGAATGCCAAATTCGGTTCTGCGACATGATCGAAAGGCTCTACTATCTTTGGACACTTGGTCCCAGATGGTGTGTGGACCGACCATAGGTGACAGGTACAAATCTAAACTAATTCTGGTGACGGCAGGGGGTTCGTTTTAGCACACACATGACTGAAAACGACTAATAAAGGTTCTAACCGTGCTAAGTTGTTGAGGCCACTTAAAATGTAATAACAACTGGCTACTACCACTACTATGGCTACTTCAACGACCGTAGAGGAGGTACTCTTCTAACAGCCAACTGACTGGACTACTTACTTACGTTCTCCCTCTTACTACGGCACGTGAAGGTGTTCACGCGCTGTAGATATCTATCTAAACGTAAGGCTACTTCGTACCTCAACATGATTTTGTTCTTTTCGTGTTGAAGTTAAAGGAACTTTATCACTTGGCGAAACGATCCCGAGTATAAAGTCCTTAAATCTTGTTTTACGGATCAGCCACTCCGGGAAAGAGTGTATGCATCCGGTGAACTGTGGAAAGGAACCACAAACCTAAAACTATTAAATACTAGTAATAAACTATTGACCCTCATGGATGGTTGTGGAACACAAATAAAAGTCACATGGATAGCATCCAAAACCGAAACTTACTAACTACTTTCGCAACTTCTACTACTTCGACCGTGGACACTAAGACGGTAAAACGAGGTAATACAACCGGAAAGAAAGGATTAACTTCAGTGGTTCAGAAATTTCCTTCCTTTTAAGGAACAACCGTTAGAGAAAGAGTTTGAGGTAACTGCTTCTGCAGACCAGCTCCTGAGACCTCAACGCTCTACCTGTCGTATTTAAGTAGGTCCAATCTACTACCACTCTCTGAACTAAAACTAAACTACAGGTGATACTGTATCTTCAGAAACAGGTTTTTACTAGAGTTCGGTGTACCTGTTCTTAGTAAAGACTCCCAACAAATTTAAGGTTCGTCAAATAAGTAGTCCCTTGATCCGGTTACATGCGAATGAACCTTATGGACAGGACTTCACTGAAACATACGGTCCCATATCAACCGACCCCACCTTCCATTATCAGGAGATACACGTGAATCTCACAGCTAGCTGGTCTGCATGAAGGTTTATACTTTTGAAGACTTTTTCTCTAACGGTTGTTCCTTAACACATCGGTGGTAACTTCTAACCACTGAAGTGTCCTTCTTTCAGGTGGTGTAACTAGTTTACCCTCTTAGGGTCTGACGTGAAGTAATAGCAGTGAAAGTAGGTAGTAAAAGTTCGTTTTCATCCATGTGCTTTTATTTGTGTTTAACACGATCATGGGTCAATAGTTTATGTACTAGTATTTAATAGTTTTAGTTTGTGGTTCCCTTTTCCACAGTTCACGATGCTACACTCTTTTCACACGGAGTGGGCGCTCACTCGTAAAACAAGATTTATAGGACTTTATACTCCGGATCGTTCGCCAAGTGATACAACCAGTCCTTTGTGCTTCAACGAAAAGAACAAAATCATGTTGAGATACGACGTTAGCCTTGACGTTCTAGCATAGTAATCTACAGCGTGATACGCCATTCACGTGCCGTAGCGTAAGAGAGAACGTAAGTAGAGTCAACAGTCCAGTGTTGCTGAGAAGAGTACTCTCTACGAGTCGTTGACAGTAGCCACTAGTAGTGGTAGTAGCCAGTTCGTTCATTACATTTTTACAGTTGACCACAACTGAAACGTTAGAACCTTTATGTAGTCGTTTTGAGCTCATGTGTGCTAACAAACGACCCATGCGTCACAGCAGAATTTAGTTTAGATATTACCTGTCACCCATGGTGGTACACACCATCTTAGACCAAGTGTCAAGATAGGTAGAGCCTTTCGGAATCATGTCGCAGAACTGAATTTGGCAATTCGGTACGAGCAAGGTTTATTGACCGTAACACAGTCAACCACAAGTTTGCCTGAAATCCGTTGTTGACATGGAACGGTGAACTCAAGCTATGAGTCCCGTAGTTTAGGTCTTGGGTGGACACATGTAAACCTCGACATACCTATATAGTACTTTTTCTAGTTGTAGGTGGGAAGGTTTGGTTTAATAGTAGTAGGACATAACCTTGCAAACTCTTGTAGACAAGACCGTCTAAGGTTGAATCAAGGAGTCGCAAGAGGCCTTGAGCACCTGTAACGTGAATGAAGATACCTGTCTTATTAATGCGACTACTAGTAGTGACCGATAATGACATGGTCTAGTAGTTTCTAATACGGAAGTCGTCTAGGGTAGGTAGAAAGCTGTATCAAAACTGAGAAACTGCTTTTCGTCTTTAACTTCATGTGACGTGGTCTTCTTACAATGTAGATAAAGTAGAGTAGATATCTGCTCCTATAAAGTTCAGTCGACGTCTTTACAAAACCACGCAGACTTCTCAACTATTCCATCGAGCGCGTAGTGTAGGTAGTCATTGTGCTCCTACTGGCCAAGACACTTCTTTGTACTCAAAGCAATGTTGGGTAACAGAGCACATGTAGAGGCATGCTTCAATGTAACCATTTTAATGGAAAATTCTTATTTATAGTCAAGATTAGCACGTTTTTAGAGGCTGACATAGTAAGAATACCTGTTTAGCAAACTTGTTTCTTAGGGGTTCGTACTTCGATTTTAACATGTGCAAGTTTACTACGGTTTGGGAATAGAGCTATACGCTGGTACTCTACCTATAACCGGTTTTCAGTAGTAGAATAGATAATAGAGTAGTGCTCGCCTTTTAGTGCAGAATAGCCCTTTTTCGAGTCATTTGTTGTTTCAATTCTCAACAAAACTTAGGATTCGCAGCAGCTATTGAAGACCTTTGTTACTAGAGTTCAGAACGTACATCCAGGTTTTATGTCGAACTTTAAGTCCTTTGTAAGAGCACAAGCAAGGAGCAGAAGTAGGACAACGGTAGGTGCACGCTGCGATGTTCGTACATGTCGGGCGCCGCACCACGTATGAACACACCGAGGACTCCTAGTCGTCAGAGTTCGTGTAGCAAAACCTCTTTTCTGTCGAGAGGGTCTTCTAGAGACCTGTATACTTAACTTTTGGCAATGGAAGCTGAGGGAGGCTAGGGAATAGAACGTGTTGCCATTAAGTTGCTTGCAACGGTACTACTTGCTTCCTGTTCAAGGGGCTACGACGAGTTCAAGAACTCTTAAGTTAAATGCACCTGCTGTAACAGAGACAGTCACTGCTACAACGCAGTCGATAAGTAGAAGAGCATTAGTTGAAACACGAGAGGAGTTTCGCCCACCAAAGTCTGGAGTCCCTTTACCCGAAGGAGGAGTAGTCCTTCAAGAACGCCCTAATCAGCTCACTCAATACACTTTGAGGGCAGTAGGAGAACCAACGATGGCTTAGACACTTCCAAGACCCTAAGTCACCACAGGAGGGGAGTCTAAGTAGTCCATGAGTCAGTTCAGTCATAGGACTCTACTTTCATTCCATTTGCCAGTCAGGAATCACAGTAGAGAAGGTTTAAGATACTGCACATTGCCTAAAGACTCGGCCAGTATCAAATGTACTTCCTAAAAGAAGTTTTTAAACCAATTGTTTTCTCCTATGAAACCGCTAATGAGGCCAATGGGCTAGTAGGCAGTATTAGTTTACCACATTCAATGATACGTCTTAACCCAGACGAGTCCATTGGCAAAAACCTGTAAGGAGCCATGTAAAATCCACAGGCACAGAGGACCAAGTCGACCACCCTAAACGACTACGTAGCCCGTATTGCCGGATACGCGTCATCACATAGGAGTCCTCAAACGTGTGATGACCGGTTCTGTGAAGAACAGTTTCGTTCAACCCATTCTCGTGACATCTCCGGTAGGTACATTGTAAAATTACCTTTTAAGAATAAATTATCAGGTTCGAATCGTGCAAAAATTCTCCGACTGTATCATTCTTTGGAAAACCGTTTGAATAAGAATCCCACATTGAAGAAATTATACACGGAAAATTTACAAACTTATCTCGATATGGACCATATGGAATTGGCCAAAAGTCCATCATCTTATCTATTATCTCATCACGGCGTCTATCGGGAAAGCTCGTCAACAACAAAGTTAAGAGTTGTTTTCAATCCTAACGTCGTCGATACTTCTGGAAACAATTTATCTCAAGTCTTGCATGTAGGTCCAAAATTACAGCTAGATATTCAAAACATTCTCGTGTCGTTTCGTCTTTATCCTGTTGCCATCACGTGCGACGTACAAGCTATGTACAGGTGCATACTTGTTGCTCCTGAGGATCGAGCAGTTCAACACATCTTTTGGAGAAAAGACAGCTCTCAAGAAATTCTGGAATATGAATTGAAAACCGTTACCTTCGGACTCCCTCCGAGTCCTTATCTTGCACAACGGGTAATTCAACAACTTGCCCATGATGAAAAGGACAAGTTCCCCGATGCTGCTCAAGTTCTTGAGAATTCAATTTACGTGGACGACATTGTCTCTGGCAGTGATGATGTTGCGTCAGCTATTCATCTTCGTAATCAACTTTGTGCTCTCCTCAAAGCAGGTGGTTTCGAGCTCAGGAAATGGGCTTCCTCTCATCAGGAAGTTCTTGCGGATTTATCGAGTGAGTTATGTGAAACTCCTCATCCTCTTGGTTCTACCGAATCTGTGAAGGTTCTGGGCATTCAGTGGTGTCCTCCCTCAGATTCATTCAGGTACTCAGTCTCAGTCAATCCTGAGATGAAAGTAAGTAAACGGTCGGTCCTTAGTGTCATCTCTTCCATTTATGACGTTAACGGATTTCTGAGTCCGGTCATAGTTTACTTGAAGATTTTTCTTCAAAAATTGTGGCTTAACAAAGAGGATACTTGGGATACTCCGTTACCCGATCATCTTCATAATCAATGGTGTAAGTTATTAGCAGAATTGGGTCTGCTCAGTAACGTGGACATTCCTCGGTACATTTTAGGTGTCCGTGGTTCTCCTGTTCAGCTGGTGGGATTTGCTGATGCATCGCATAATGCCTATGCTGCAGTAGTGTATCTCAGAGTTGCACAATCACCAGTTCAGGTCAATTTGGTTCGTGCTAAGACAAAAGTCGCACCCCTGAAAGTCCAAACAATCAATCGATTGGAACTTTGTGCAGCACTTCTCTTAGCCAAAGTTATCAATTCATTATCATTTCTGATCGAAAAGTTGGCTATCACAGACATTTATCTTTTTTCTGATAGCAAAACTGTTTTATCATGGCTCAGAACTCAACCTCATCTACTAAAAACTTTTGTTGCGAACAGAGTTGTTCAGATTCTAGAGTGGACGGATCCCGCTCATTGGCATCATGTCTCATCTGAGAACAATAGCGCTGATTCAGCCAGTCGTGGTCTCACACCATCTCAACTGTTGGAAAATCAGCTTTGGTTTCATGGTCCACCTTTCTTGCTCTTGGAATCTATTTGTGAGAAACTGCTATTAAACTAATGTGTTGTAGTCGCTTAACAGGTTAAGGAACCTGACAATTTCAGGCAATGGAACTTGGGAAACCAAGCCTACAAAGTTTAACTCTATTTAGCGCTTCTTGCTTGGGATGATGAGAAACATCGCACCGTCCCGCTTCTAATAACAACACTACTGTAGCAATTTCAGACAACCACAAACATGTCACTCTTGTTGACCTAGCAGCTGAAGATAGGCCCCTCACTTAAGACGCTCTTCACGTCTGTTTCAATTGAGGTTACAGGCCAA